>NC_072801.1:70531765-70831765 GCF_028583425.1 Eublepharis macularius | reverse complement strand
TTATAATGGGCTGAAGTTTCCCTCCTGGCATTTCACAGCAACTTCACACTGTTCCAGCTCTGTCGGCTCTGTCTTTTAAAACTACCCTTCCTCGCTAACATTGCATCTCCTGCCACGTGTTCTTCATGTGTTAGATGTCTCATGTAGAGAAACTCTAAGTTAGTGTGTTCAGGATTCACAGTGCTTCAACAACATGATGTTGTTTGAACCCTTTCCACAAGTCCTTTGGATGTAAGTTAATATTGTTGTCTCACTATTATGTTGGAGTAGGATGCTTATTCATTTTGTTTTACTTCATCTTTACTTTGCCTTTTTTCCCGATGGGGACCCAAAGTGGCTTACATTAGTCTCCTCTCCTCCATTTTTTCCTCACAACTAACCCTGTGAGGTAGGTTAGGCCAAGACATTGACTGGCGTAAGGTTGCCCAGCACTCTTCCATGGCAGAACAGGGAATCGAACCTGGGTCTCCCAGATCCTAGGCTGTCACCTTAGCCACTACACTACTGGCTCTGCTGAGAGACAGGAAAGAGATGAGTTCATGGTGGAAGGATGGCTCCAACCAGCCACACCCAGGGCCGTATTATTCATAAGGCTGACTAGGCCGAAGCCTAGGGGCCCTGCAGGGACTAGGGGCCCATCAATTTTTTTTGCTGAGGCACAGCCCCACATAAATTACAACAATTGATTCTCTTTTATAATCTCTATTAATAAGATAATTAACTGCTTCCTTGTTGAAGTGAAACAAATTGTCTTTTATATTAAAACGATTATCCATAAATTATATATTTTTAATAAATAATAAAAAAATTATTCACTTCAAATTATTACAGTATTGAACAAACATACCCCCAAAATGTGCTTTCCTGAAGAGTTCTACTCGCACAATAAAATATAAAAAATATTGTGAATAGAATTCTTCAGGAGAACCTCAAAATGGATAGAGGGCTATGTACTGTGGTCTAGTACCTACTGTATCAGGCGCAGGCTGTCAGCTGTAGTGGGGTGAAAGACTGAAGTGCCGGAGGGGGCCTGAGGTACCTGAAAGCCTAAGGGCCAAGTTATGGGTTAATATGGCCCATATCCCTGCTTAGCCATTCTTTCAGCTCTCAAAGCTGTCTCTAATACTCAGAAACTGCTGATTAACTTTGGATTCCTAGCTGAGAAATAAATGAATTCCTTACAATGCTTCATTCAGCAGCATCTGTGTGGGCTGTTCCTTGAAGGAAACGGCATCAGAATGGAAGAAGACCTGGGAAGTCATCCCGCCTACAGTGTAGTCACCCGGCTGATCAAAGTCATGAGGAATAGGAAAAGTGTCATTGCAGTGGCAAGTCACAGAATGGGTTTTGCTAACAGTATGAAGCAGTAGAACTAACACCACCACCATAGGGGCAAGGCATACACACATAACCTCCAACACATTTATCTTTTTCTGTCTATGACACTTTTTTAATAGCACAAGTGGGATCACAGCCTGTCTTGAATGGCAGCTGGTTCTTTGGATGCTCTGGTTGGAAGCAGCGCCTGTCTTGGTAATTAAGCTGTCCATTCTAGTTCTTAACTGGGTAGCGTTTCCTTAGCTGTTGTCCTTCAGTGCATCCACCAGTGATGGTCTGAACTATTCCTGCACATAAACATTTTACTCTCCAGGTGAGTAGGCTGTTGAGATGGGCTGGCTTAAGTTTTTTCTTAAAAGAAAACAAATTCAAATAATATGTTGTTCTTGACAAAGGAAAGTGTGTGAAGATGCCAATAATTTTGCTGAGAGGCACAGATGATAGGAGATTGAGACCTCAGTGGGATTGCAAAGTATCTGGAGGATGATGGGAAGCAAAGAAATGAACATCTAGTTGTTGGTAGTTCCCAAAACCATAGCCATGCACATCTAGTTACTAGACTATGGAAGAAAAGCAAGGAGAAATCCCTCTAAAAATAGAAGACGGGCATTGTGAACCATTTGTCTGGACAATCGTCAAGGAGAAATTCATAGTTTCCTGATGAGTTACTAAATGTTATGGTCCATAACCCAATGATGCAGTGCTGGTTGGGAAAATAGATGGGACTCCATGCAAAATATCTCAAATACTTGAGGTATTTCCTAAAACAAATTTCAGGGGAGGGGAAAATGGATGCAGGCAAATCATAAAATGCCTACAGAAAATGTTCAGAAACCAAAGTGGCAGAGCCCAGCTGGTCTCTATATTGAGCTCTGCAGTAGGATTTTATAATAACATTCCATATAGCAGCCTTTTCTTGTGGTTTGGTAGCTTGAGAATTAATCATAGTGATTGGGATAATGAGAGTGGAGATAATTGCGTGGGACAATGCACTGCAAAACAGTTGGAGAAAACTTTTTTGGTGTTTTCATTATCTCTGAGATGTCATCAACATTCTTTTCTGTAGAATAAGACTTGGCACACAGCTTGATCTTACAGCCAGGTTGTCTTTCCCCAGAACTGGAAGACTATCAGCTTGCTTAAGAACATAAGACCATAAGAGAAGCCATGTTGGATCAGGCCAATGGCCCATCCAGTCCAACACTCTGTGTCACACAGTGGCCAAAAAACCAGGTGTCCTCAGGAGGTCTGCCAGTGGGGAAGGGACACTAGAAGCCCTCCCACTGATTGCCCCCCCCCCAAACACCAAGAATACAGAGCATCACTGCCCTAGACAGAGAGTTCCATCTATACCTTGTGGCTAACTGCTAGTGGTACAGTGCCTTTATTATGACTATCTAAAAAGGCACAGTGTGAGCAGTCAGCCCAGCCTCTGCCATTTTAACAGCAGTTTTTATATGACTGCTCATGATATTAAAAGTGTACAAGCCTCTGGAGTGTAAAATGGCTGCAGCACAGCCGCCAGAGAGCCCCTGTCATTGCCAGATCCTGCCTTGGAGAACCAGGCACATACGGAATGCTGCATTGGAATGCAGAGGTATTGTGATGTGACTGGCCTCGCTATCCACCCAAGCTCCGGAAGGCCCAGAGCAATAAAGGTCTCGCTGAGTCACCCCCGCTTAGCACATTCCTGTCCCTCCTCCCATGATGAGATCCCTGTCCGTGACTGAGGAACTGATCAATTGGCATTCATAAGCATGTACAGTCGTTCCTGGCACAAAGCATCTCCTCCCTAAAAACTATCAACCTAGCCCCGGTGTATTCTTCCAGCTAACCAGCCAGGTTTGCCCTCTTATTCATACACCCTGGCAGCCATTAATCAAAGTATTTGAGCCTTTTGTCCAACCCAGGAACTAACCATTGTAGTCTTTGTCCTAACTGCTAGAAGGACTCTCCTCTACCTCAGGGCACATTTTACCTATAAAGGTAGAGCTCTGACCCCATTCAGATCTTTCAAGCTTCCTGGCTTCTCCCTTAGGGTCAACCCCCCCCCCCAAGTCTCTCTTCATTCATGCTTGCTTGCTTTCCTGGATCCACAAGCGCTGTTCCACACCTCTCTTTCTCTGGGCTGACAATGTGGGTGGGACATTTGAAGCTTCTCTCCTCCAGACTGGACCCCTTCTCCAGGATAGGTAGATATAATTACTCCTTCTTGCTCTATTCCCATACTTCTGGCTATTATTTCCTAGGACTCTCTCTCTCTCTGTGATTCTTCTCCCCCAGTAATTGGTGTGTATGTGCATAAGATTCTGTTCTTTAATAAAAGTTACTGATTGATTTGAAGCACCAGACTCGCTTGGCTTATTGGGATTGGGACTCCGTAGACACAGGTGATTTGATTCCAGTTACTGCCTCTCGTATAGCTGTTTTGCTTGCTAGCTAATTCACCCCATAAATCATATTTATGCAAGGAGACCACTTCAGGTAACAACAGCATAAGAGAACTGGTTGTTTTAATGGTGTACTCCTATTTATTGACTAATGGTGTACTCCTATTTATTGACTTCGTTTATATTCTGCTTTTCTCTCCAATGGGAACCCAAAGCAGCTGACATCATTCTCCTCTCTTTCATTTTGTCCTCACAACAACCCTGTGAGGTAGGTTAGGCTGAGAATGTGTGGATGGGCCAGTGCCCCAGCAAATTCCTGGAGATTAACAGTGAAGCCAAGTTAGAGAAGGGAGCTCAGCAGGGATGTGTGATGCTTTAGAGTCTGCCCTCCAAAGCGACAATTTCCTCCAGGGGAACTGATCTCTTTGGCATGGAGATGAATTGAAATTCTGGGACAACTACAGCCCCCCCACCCTCGGAGGTTGGAAAATTCAGGCCTCACCCCAAAGGGTAGTTCTCAGAGTCATAAAATAATAAGGCAAATTATTCATATTTTGCTCTAGGCTCATTAATGTAGCCCTGGCAGACGGTACTCCTATCCCTGAAGTGTCTGCATTCAGAAGCAAAATAGTAAAGAGTCCAGTAGCGCCTTTAAGACTAACCAACTTATTTGTAGAATAAGCTTTCGAGAACCACAGCTCTCTTTGTCACAGCTCTCTTGGAAGAGAGCTGTGGTTCTCAAAAGCTTATGCTACAAATAAGTTGGTTAGTCTTAAAGGCGCTATTGGACTCTACTGTTTTGCAACTACAGACTAACATGGCTAACTCCTCTGCATTCAGATGGAATCCATCTTGATGTAAAATAGATTTTAGTTAATCGAAAAATCTGAATTTGTGAACCTTCTTTGTTAACCCAGCAAGAATTGACAGGGGAAGAAAGATCTTTGGAGTACTTTTCTTTGGGAATCTAGCAACAGCAGAAAATGAGAATTCACTTTAAGGGGTTATGGTCTTTAAGCAAGTCCATTGTTTTACTTTATGGGAGGCCAAGAACCTTAGAAATAAAAGGGGGGAAATGAAACATCCAAAGCCGAATTTGCTATTGTGCTCCTGAGCTTTTCTTCTGTGGGTTCACGCTGCCCTCTCTTGGAGCTACTGCATGCATTTGAATAAAACCAGTGGTAGAGTGCAACAACGCGTCTAGAAAGACAGATTCATTTGGGTAGAGTGAGCTAAATAAGGCCGGGAAACGTGAAAAGTAATCCTGCATTGCCATCTGGTGGTATAATATAGGTATACACCCAGAAAAATTGGGCTTTTAAATCATTTTTAACGAGTTCATGCTGACAATTGCTTGAAATGAATCAAGAAAATTTCAGATAGAGCTTGGAAATGATTCTGAAGTAATATTGGTAAGTTCTTTCCTTAAACCATAAAAATTCCTGACTTTAGTGGAAGACTAGGGGCCAAGCTACACATGACGAAAGACACTTGCCTGGCAAGTGGATTGAGTGGAGGGCAAGTGAACAGGGAGAAATACACTTGCCATTCAAGTGTCATTTGTCACTTGTAGCTTGGCCCTGAATGTTGCAAAAGACAAAAACAGCCTGGTGTTACGAGTTCGTATTCTGTCAACTGAAGCAAAGGGCACTTTTCCAAAACAATAAGCTGCATATAACTACTTTTTGGGAACTACTAATTACACAGGAGGGACTGTGAAGCCACCCCAGTGCCCCAGACAGGTTGCCAATCTCCAGGATGGCCTGGAGATCTCCTGGAATTGAAACTGATTTCCAGACTACAGAGATCAGTTCCCCTGGAGAAAATGGTCGCTTTGGAAGGTGGATTGTGTAGAACTATGGATCCCTTCCTTTCCCAAATCCCACCTCCCCAGGCTGTGCTCCCAAATCTCCAGGAATTTCCCAGCCCAGAATTGGCAATCCTTGTGACTCCAGCTCCTAGAATGAATGATATAGTTGTAGCAGAGTGATATAGAAAACCGGAAGAACCCTAGCAGGGTGCACAGCTTTGTAGCACAAAGAAAGGGTACCCTGTAATACTTATGCATGGAACAGGTCTCTAAGGATTCCCAGATTCAGCAAAGGAGCCGAGAATGGGAAAGGCACAAGTAAGCTCTGGACTTCAGCTGACATGAGCAGCCCTTTTATTGACTCAGTAGGGGCTCCTTCCCTGCCTGCCCGCTTTGCCAACCCTGTAGCTCCCTACACTTGCTGTATTTGATGGTATTTTGAAAACTGAAGGCACTTTTAAGTCTCTTCACCAAAATCAAAGGGCAAGGAACTGGGAGTATACCACAACAAGAAACTGCAAAGCTCCCAGAAAGGGTCTCACATCATACAGTCAATGTTCAATACCTTAATGTATATGCCAGAATATGTCAGAATTATCAAAATATTCTATATATTGTCGAAGGCTTTCACGGCCGGAGAACGATGGTTGTTGTGGGTTTTCCGGGCTGTATTGCCATGGTCTTGGCATTGTAGTTCCTGACGTTTCGCCAGCAGCTGTGGCTGGCATCTTCAGAGGTGGACACTGAGAGATCTCTGTCTTTTGGTGCTACACCTCTGAAGATGCCAGCCACAGCTGCTGGCGAAATGTCAGGAACTACAATGCCAAGACCACGGCAATACAGCCCGGAAAACCCACAACAACCAAAATATTCTATATATTCAAAGAAAGAACATTAACAATTATTGACAGTTATACATCATCAGTACAAAGAAATACAGCGAGCCAGTATAAACACCCTCAGCGAAACGTGCTTACGAAGGAGTAAAATCTCAATTCATGAAGAGATCCAATTGAGTGCAAAGTGATAAAATGAATGAGGCAGGCTACATCACCAAGAAGTCCGTGAAGTTCAAAGATACCAGTCCTCTCAGATTTGTGGGTAGGTACAATTCTTTTCCGTGTCATGCACTTCTCTCATACGGAAATTCACATGGATGCTCATAGTAACTCTGCCCCAAAGCACCCCAAATACCAAATGAAGCAAGAGTGATCTCCTTCTGTTGGTTAGATGTTGCCAAAATTAGATTTATACATAATATCATATGCCACCTTTCCCTCACCTGGGGACTCAGAGAGGCTTATATTGTGCCTATATACTGCTCTTCTGGACCATATAACACCACACTCAGAGTGGTTTACAAAGTCAATGTCATTATTATCCCCACAACAAAACTCTGAGAGGGGGGTGGGGTTGAGAGAGCTCTGAGAGAGCTATGACTGACCCAAAGTCACCCAGCTGGCTTCAAGTAGAAGAGTGGGGAATCAAACCCGGTTCTCCAGATTAGAGTCCTACCGCTCTTAACCACTACACCAAACTGATTAATTTAGGAAGCACCTAGTGTAGGGAAATAGAACCACAAGTTTTCACTTTTTCTTTGTTCCCTTGCTCAGCTCGGAAGCTTGAACATCATAGGTGTATTCTTTTCTGCATTTATTAAACTTTCTTATATATTGAATGCTTTAGGTCCGGTTTCTGGGAATACACCCTGCCTGTCTTGCTATTTGGGTCAGTGGATCAGCTCACCTTGCCTGGGGCACATTTGCTTGTAGAAGCCACAGCCACTAGGTGGGACCTTTCAAAGGCAGCAGAGGTATCGAATGCTTGTCATACAACTTGCTTTAGCTGGATATACTCTCAGAGTCATTGGGGGCAATGCGTGAAATTTGGTTTGTTTTAGGTAGCCATGGGGAATGAGGGAACGGTCAGCAGGCAGAAACTTGGGACAGCTGTAGGATTTTTTTTGACCTCCAGAGGACCAACCAGAAGGATCGGAAGGGGCTTGTAAGCCTGTTCCTTTTCATAACATTTAGTATTTTAAAAAAGAGTAGATTGATTGCAACTGCAAGTCTCTCTACATGAGACATGGGACATGTGAAGAACACATGTCGGGAGATGCAATGGTAGCTAGGAAGGGTAGTTGAAAAAGACAAAGCTGGTAGCAGGGCTTTGCTATACACTGGAGCTGTGTGAAGGGGCTGTGAAATGCCAGAAGGGAAATTTCAGCCCATTATCACTTCTCCAGGTCCAAGCCTGGCTCTAGAAGGCAGCTCCAGCCCATTTCCATTCCTTGCTGCCCTCTGGTTGCCATCCCACACAGTTTTAGACTGGAGAGGTGAAACTGACAGAGCCTTCCAGGAGGTGAAGATGAAATTAACAAACCCTCTGAGGAGTGATCTTTGCTGGCTCTGTCTTTTTAAACTATGCTTCCTGGCTAACTTTGCATCTCCTTACACTTGACGAACACACGTCAAGGCATCTCGTGTAGAGAGGCTCATAGTTAAATTGGAGAAATGCACACTATATACAAAAATAGCAACTATTGTGTTACCGGAAGTGGTCTCCTTGCACAAATATGATTTATGGGGGAATTAGCAAGCAAGGAAGAAGGCTATGTGAGAGGCAGTGACTGGGATCTGTCACCTTTGTATACCAGGTCCCTTCCGGCAATAAAACAGTGAGTCTGGTGCTTAATATCAAACAATAACTTTTATTGAACACACAAACTTCATGCACATACACACAAATTACTGGAATTACACACACACTCAGAGTCCTAGGAAATGTAGCCAGAGCTTGGGAATAGAGAGAGGGAGTAAGTATATATACCTATCCTGGAGAAGGGGGTCCAGTCCATAGAGGAAGAGAGTAGCTTCGAACGCAAGCATCCTTGGCCAAGAGAGCAAGAGGCTTAGGGAAGTGACCCCAAGGGAGAAGCCAGAAAGCTTGCGCGATTTGAATGGGGCCAGAGCTCTACCTTTATAAGTAAAATGTGCCCTGAGGTGGAAGAGCCCACCCAGCCGTTAGAACAAAGGCTGCAACAGTCAGTTCCTGGGTTAGACAAAAGGCTTGATTGCCTTGATGGATAGCTGCCGGGGTGTGTGAATGCAGATGCAAAACTAATTCTAGCGCTGCACAAAAAGGAGGGTTTTCTGATGAAGTACACCGGAGCTAGGTTAAGTGTTTTTAGGGAGGGAACACCTTGTGCCAGGAAGGACTGTCTATACTTATGAACGTCATTTGATTAGCTCCTCAGTCAAGGACAGGAGATCTCATCACTGAAGAAGGGAAAGGAATGTGTTAAGTGGGGATGACTCTGAGAGACCTTTATTGCACTGGGAACCTTTGGGGCCAGAGGGACTGCAATAATTCCTTAATCACCCTGCATTCCTGAGTGGCATTCCATTCATGCCATGTTTCTCCCAGGCAGGATTTAGCAACTGCTAGAGGCTCTCTGGTGGCCAAACCGCAGCCATTTTAATTCCAGAGGCCTAAACATCTTTAATATTAAAAGCAGCCATATATAAAACTGCTATTAAAATGGCGGAGGCCGGGCTGACCGCTTACAATTGCTGTCTTTTATCTTCTTCCTTTTTGGTTTCTTATTAGATTTTCCTTGCTGTTCAACTCAGGCCTCAGTATTAGGACATAGAATTTGGGGGAAAAGATGCAGCCCAGCAACCCAGCACTGGAGGCCAAGATGGAGAAGATCTCTACGGCCACCATGCTTTTCCCTCTAGTGCTCAGGTAAGTGGGAACAAAGGACAGCCAAACACTGCAAAAGACCAGCATGCTGAAGGTGATGAACTTGGCCTCGTTGAACGCATCAGGTAATTTCCTGGCTAGGAAAGCCACAGTAAAGGTGATGGCAGCCAGGAAACCCATGTAGCCCAAAACACAGTAAAACGTGGTCACTGATCCTTCATTACATACCAATATAATTTCTTCAGTTAATGAGTGCCTGTCCACATCCGGGAATGGAGGGGAAGTGCCCAGCCAAATGGCACAAATGCCCACCTGAACAAGGGAACAGGAGAAGACGATACGCACTGACAATTTTTTCCCCATCCATTTTCGGAAAACGTTCCCTGGTTTAGAGGCCAGGAAAGCCACCACCACGGTGACAGTCTTGGCCAGCACTGAAGAAACAGACACTGAGAAGATGATGCCAAAAGCGGTTTGTCGGAGGAGGCAGGTCACCTGTGTAGGTTGTCCAATGAACAGCAGCGAACAAGGGGAGCAAAGCAGGAGAGAGGCGAGGAGGACGTAGGACAGATTCCGGTTGTTGGCTTTGACTATGGGAGTGTCCTGGTACTTAACAAAGACGACAAGCACCAGGGCTGTAGCCAGAGATAGGAGCAGAGCCAGAAAGGTTAGAAGGATGCCCAAAGGTTCTTCAAACAACAGGAAGGTCGGAGTCTTGGGCATGCATTGGTCATGGCCCTGGTTTGGATAGCGATCTTCTGGGCAACTGACACAGTCGTCCATGTCTGAAAAAGGAGAGATGCTCTTATTTGTCAAGAATTTGGGCCCCTGTTTATCTTTGTTGAATTACATTTTTGAACAACAGGCAAAAACAGAAAGGAGAATCAATGGAAATGTTAGCCAAACCATGGAATAGGAGAACCATGAAAACATGGTAGTGTAAGAAGAGCAATGAAAGGCAGGCGCCTGAAAACATTGTTTTAAAAAGCCACCCTGATTTAAAAAGTTTTCCATCCCGCCCCAAACGTGCTGTGAAGTCAGTGAAAGGCAGATATCATGGAAAGGATCAGGGAGTGTTCCAAAAGGGTTCTCAGGTGCCCGCTGGTGGCAGGCAAACTCCCGGGGGTTTGCACTCTTGCCTGCTGATCTGCTAGTGATCGGCAGGAGGTGGCAAGCCCCGGAGGTTGCCGGCCACTGGCAGGCATCCCAGGAAAACGTGCAGTGTGCACGCTCCCAGGGGGCACGACAACACCACTCCCAGAAGTGATGTCATCTTGCAGGCCACGGGAGCCACACTTTGTTTGGGGCTGATTTTGGCCTGAAATGGGCCAAATTGGCCCTGCACAGAGCATGGGAGTGATGTCATTGCGCAGGCACTGGAGCACATGTACAAAGAGGAGTACACTGCCGGCATGAGGTAAGTGCTAGGTCCCCCTTCCCATTGGGAGGGTATAGGGACCTGGCAACCCTAAGTGTACCCTACCTTTTGGATTACAGAGGCAAGTATAGACTGTTTTTGCAGATGGAAGGATTTCTGTCCACGGAGCTCAATTCCCCCATCTCTTCCCTTCTACTGAAGCTTCAAATGTCCTCCGAATCACTTCCTTCCTCATTCTTCCATTGTTTTAAAAATATCGTGCAAAACAGCAAGCCCAGTTGGGTTTCCCAACCTTTTGCAAGCCTCAGAAGGTCAGGAAACCCTATTAGGTATATGTGGCTGGCCAGGCTGTGCTTAAGGATGCCTGGTGAATGAGGGAGGACGGAGCAGTATATCCTATGGCTCTTGAGTGGCATGGTAGGGACCAAGAGTGTCAGCAAAGGGGGACAGCCTCAGACAGTACTCATTGTGGAACCTCTACAAAACTCATTTGAGTTTTGACGTTTACGTCGGCTTGTAAAGAAAGAAGTGGCATCTAAGTTTTGAAGGCCTCAGTCTCTTAGGGTTCTGTAGGTAAAAACAACATTTTGCTGCTGTGATGCATGCCCTGGTGGACATCTGGGTTAGATTACTGCAACACATTCTACATGGGGCTGCCCTTGAAGACTATTTGGAAGCTATAGTTAGTACAGAATTTTACAACCAGGATGCCTGCCTAAGAGGGTCACAGGGATCATACTAATCCAGCCTTGTTTCATCTACACTGGCTCCCAATTTGCTTCCATGCTTGATTCAAGGTGCAAGTGTTGACCTCTAAATCCTTTTCGGGTGGTGTTCTAGGATCTGAGTTGGAAGTCAAAAGTATCCAAGAATGAAAATCTCATTTGCTACAGAAGAAAACGCCCATCATAGCAACAACTAGGGGTAATTCTTCCACCCAGTCGTGTTTGCCGATCTTCCTCCAGTTTGCTCAAAACAATATGGTTTGCTCAAAACAATAGCATAACAGTCAGGTTTACTAAGAAATGGCCTCCTACCCATCTGGTCAGATATCTTTCCCTCTGGACATGGAGTACAGTCATAACAGCAAAACGGTTTCTCCTCTTTCCTTTGCCTTCTGCAACCAGGACCACAGTGATTATTGCATAAGGAAAGGGGCAGCACCTACACACCAAGAGAGTTGTGGAGGGTGGATAAATATAAACGATACTAAGACATTGTTTATTTTTCTTGTGGACATGAGGATCTACAATCACTTCTCACCTGGTTAAAGCTTCCATGCCATGCAATCAGGGCATCATTGATGGTCAGTTTTTCACCCAAAGGAGCTCGAAGATCCAGGCTTCCAACGTTGACTTTAATAAATGAGCTGTTTGAGAAAGTGACCCAGTTGATAATGTCAAATCCGGCCACTAATTCTCCATTTTCATCAAAATGGACTGTGTCTCCAGCACTGTTGTTAAACAAGACATTTTCCAGAAACGGATGGAGCTAAATAGGAAGGAAAGAGGGAGGGAGGGAAGGAAGGGAGGGAGGGAGGGAAGAAAGGAAATGAATACTGCAGTCTCCACTGCCTATTCCTCAGCCAATGCTAGATCCGGAAGGACTACTTATTTTAAAACCATAATTAGTCTATAAAATTCAGTTAACAGCAGGAACAAGACTTGGGCTGCTTCCACACACACACTGGATAATCCACTTTCAATACTCTTTAGTGAACATTTGAAACTGATTTTCCATGTGTGGAACAAAAAAATCCACTTCAAAAGGATTGCGAAAGTGCATTGAAAGTGCATTATTCAACGTGTGTGGAAATGGCCATGGCCAAATCACCCACTCAGCAGCAGTATTTCTAGAAGTAAGTCTTACAATTTCTACGAGAAGTCCAAAATGTTTCCCAACTTCAACAGGGAGGCCATCTCTCAGCCTCAGAACTAGGTAAGGCATCAAGGGCCAGCTTGACCAGGTGTCCGCTGAGTCTTCTAGCCTAGCGAGGGGCCACTGCTAAAGCAGAGGTTCTTGGTCCATCTGCTCCCACCAGGAACAGCAGTAGGGTCTCAGTCACAGAATGCACAATTTCCAGGCAGATGGTCATGGTAGTTAAATGTGGGAGAGCCTCTAACCAGTGGAAGGAGATACGTTACCAGTTAGAGTAGACAACGCTGAGCTAGATGAACCATTCGTCTGACTCAGGCTGGTTTTACCCACGCAGAATAATGCACTTTCAATCTGCTTCATTGGGAATACTGTGTACAATTCTGGTCACCACACCTCAAAAAAGATATTATAGCACTGGAAAAAGTGCAGAAAAGAGCAACTAGAATGATTAAAGGGATGGAACACTTCCCCTACAAAGAAAGGTTAAAGTGCTGGAGGTGCTTTAGCATGGAGAAACGACGACGGAGGGGTGACATGATAGAGGTTTACAAGATTATGCATGGGATAGAGATGGTAGAGAAAGAAGCATTTTTCTCCCTTTCCCACAATACAAGAACTCAAGGGCACTCATTGTAATTGCTAAGCAGTCGGGTTAGAACTGATAAAAGGAAGTACTTCTTCACCCAAAGAGTGATTAACACATGGGATTCTCTGCCACAGGAGGTGGTGGCAGCTTCAAGCATAGACTGCTTCAAGAGGGGATTGGATAAACATATGGAGCAGAGGTCCATCAGTGGTTATTAGCCACAAGGTATAGATGGAACTCTCTGTCTAGGGCAGTGATGCTTTGTATTCTTGGTGTTGGGGGGGGCAATCAGTGGGAGGGCTTCTAGTGTCCCTTCCCCACTGGCAGACCTTCTGATGACACCTGGGTTTTTGGCAACTGTGTAACAGAGTGTTGGACTGGATGGGCCATTGGCCTGATCCAACATGGCTTCTCTTATGTTCTTATGTACTTCCAATGAATTTTAGCCATCATCCGTAGGGTTTCCATTTCACACAATACAATCCAGATGCAAAGTGCATTGAAAGAGGGTTGAAAGTGCATTATTCACTGTGTGGGAAAGCAGCCTCAATATAAGGCAACTGGGGCTGGGGGAAGAGAAGGCTTCCCTCTACGGTGTTGTCCTAATCTTCATTGCAACTAAACAGGGCAGGAGCTTTCATGTGTTGGAGGTAGTTGTTACCTGCCATGGTTGCATAGTCTGATGCTTCAGCTGCAGTCTGCTCCCAAACAATTTGAGATTGGATCTGGATTCGGACAGAGCATGTAAAACATGTGCCACAGCATGTGCGGCATTGTAGACCCCGTAACTGTGGCTAGTCATAGACATTTCAAAAAAAGGCCCAGGCAGGGTCTCCAATTTCTCTGCCCCGGTGCAGGTATTCTTATATTCATCGTCTCTGTCAGAGAGGGTTAGAGAACAGTTGAATGCCTGTTCCCAGAAATTCTGGATAAAGCCATCTCCTTTTGCCCAGGAAGGCCTCACCATCTGAAGGAAGTTTCGGAATCCCAGGGGCTCCTTGGAGTGAACAGCAAAGGATATTGCGCCGTGAAAAGGCTGTAAGTTCCAGTTTTTTTGAATGGTCATTGATGCAAAATCCCACTGCGATGTCACAATCCACACCTTTCCACTAAGAGAAAGTGAATGCATGAGTAATGCTCCGTAGAGCATGAATCTCATATTCATCATGGAAGGGTATTCTCCATTGACAATAAAAACTTTGACTCTGTTCTCCATCAAAATGACATTCCTTTCAATCAGTTTGAAAAATAAATCAGTTATGTCATGTGTATAGGTCAGTTCAGGGGTTCTTTCTACAAAGGCAGGGCAGATGCCATTGTGGGAAAGCAGCGGGGCGAGCATCTGCAAAAAATTTTCCCCATTGTCATCATCCACAACAAAAATCCCAATCCACGTCCATCTGAAATGCTGAAGCAATAGAACAATTCCCCTGTATTGATCAACTTCGTTTGGGACCATCTGGTACACAGAAAGGAAGCGTGCTTTGTCTCTCAGCCCTGGGGCAAAGGAACCGTAGGTGAACTAAAAAAGAAACACATACTTAATTTTTATAGATGAAATGCAAATATCGCATAGGGATAGTGTTTGGGTCAGAGCATTGGACTACGACTGGGAAAACGTGAGTGCCAATCCTCACTCAGCCATTAACATCACTGGGTAATTTTAGGACAAGCACTGTGGTTCAGCTTAATCAGCCTTTTTTGATAACGAAAACGGCAGGGGGTAAACCCCATAGCCTGCCCTAATCTCATCCGATGAATGTTGGGGATAAAACTGATGTATGCCAATAGATTTAGCCACACTTATAGCCAATACTTGTTCCTTGAAGTGACATAATAAAAGATTTAAACTTGTAATATCAAAGCACACACACACACACACATTCTATCTTTACTGCAGATTGATGTAACACACCCTTATACATTGGAAACCAGGCCTCAGAGTACAACAATAAATGAAGAGCGTTGTGTGAATGCAGTCCTGGGTCTACTGAAATATTTGTATTTTATCACACAATACTAGAGCTCTAGATAAAACACTGGGACCATTTCATGATTGGTTTCTATATTTGTGGGTGTGTTTGATTATAAATTGTTTACAATTGACTACTGAGAAAGGCCTTAGGGCCGAAATGTGCCTGGTTGGTTTTTTTACTGTAACTTGTTCTATTTGTGTTGGCCCTTGCACTGTACCATCATCTGAACCTTGAGATGTTTTAGTAAGTTTTAGCATATACATGTAGCCTGCTATTCAGGCCTTATGTTTTAAACTTGTTTTTAATCTACATTTGTGCACATTTATAACATACTTTCTAATATATATTTTTAAGTTGTTGCTTAACCCCTCTGTTTTGTTCCCCTGCTTGTTTGGGTTGAGTCTGTGGGGACTTCCCCCACACCCCCTTTTTTCTTCTTTGTTGTCGCCAATAGATTTAGCCACACTCATAGCCAATACTTGTTTCTTGAAGTGACATCATAAAAGATTTAAACTTGTAATATCATAGCACACACACACACAAAATGATATTAGAAGAGCAGGTGAAGGACCTTCAAAATTGACCAGTAAGGTTAGTAAAAATGTTTACTGTAATGCAGGTAACATTAAAATATTGTAAAAATATTTTCTTATACATCATCCTAAAAAGGCAGACCAATAATGGTGGGGGAACCAGTTTGGTTTAATGGTTAAGAGTGGTGGGACTCTGATTTGGAGAACCGGGTTTGATTCCCCACTCCTCCGCTTGAAGCCAGCTGGGTGACCTTGGGTCAGTCACAATTCTTCCAGAGCTGTCTCAGCCCCACCTACCTCACAGGGTGTTTTGTTGTGGGGATAATAATAACATACTTTGTAAACTGCTCTGAGTGGGCATTAAGTTTTCCTGAAGGGCGGTATATAAATCAAATGTTGCTATTATTATTATTATTATTATTAATCCCACATACAACCCCCCCCATTGAAAAAATCACAGAATTTTTGGTTCATTTACACTTAATGCTTGATGCAGAAAACTCAAAAAGTGCCAGACAAAAGGATGTGCGGAGGGTAAAGCCCAGTTTGTTCTCACCCTCCTGGCTACCAGCCCTACTTCCAAAGATGGGGTTGCCTAGCAGAGGGCCCTAAGATGTGTTCAGTGCGTAGGCAAGCTCATACAGGCAGATGGTCCTTTATGTACTCAATTTCCCAAATCATTTTGGGCTTTCAAGGCAATAACCAGCATGTTGTATTTGTGTGTGGGTTTTCATTGTGTGCATTTATTGATTTGATAAAGATCCCTCTTTATCATCTGAGGCTCAAGGCAGCTAGCAGCAACAGGGAGTAACAACAGGGAGCAACAATCCACTCGCAAGATAAAAACACAACCAGAAGGGCCAAACAGTTTCGCCTCCATCTAATGTCCTTTGAAATCAAGCTGTTTTTCCACACCTTGCTGAATGCAAAAAGCAAAGGGGCCTCCACATTCACTGTGGTTAGCCGTTCCAAAGCACCGGACCTACTCAGCCTGGTGGGACGCTCTCCCAATGGAGAGCTGAGCCCTGCGGGACCTCCTACAGTTCTGCAGGGTCTGCAAGATCGAGATGTTCCACCGGACCTTTGACTAGGTGGCCAGTATTTTGTCCCCCATCTGCCCGCTCTGCCCTCCTTTTGTGGACGCCCTGGAGTTACATCATGGTGGTGCCCATGGCTTATGGTGACTTTGCAGTAGCCCGATTTGCTTGGTGGTGCCTGGACTCTTTCATATTATTTGGACCAATGTGGTTATAATGTTTTAATGGTATTTTAAACTGTATATCCTGTTGGAAGCCGCCCTGAGCCCACTCGTGGGAAGGGCAGAGTATAAGCTGAACAAAATAAATAAAGATAAATAAAATATCACAGAAAAAGACCTCAACCTGACTGTTGCCAGACAGAAAATCTTCAGAGAGGGCACCACAAAGAGAAACCAATATGAAGAGCACAGCTGGTACTTTTGAGTGAATGAATACATCTCTCGCTCTCCCCCTGTACATATATTGCAACAAATGACTTGCTATCATTGTGTCCTGACATCAGATCACTTAAATTCCAGATGTTCAGTGATCAAACCTTGAGTATAGACAAATGATGATTTTTTTTGAGTTGCGGTTGATATGAAAGACCTTTTTGCTGCCTGTACTAAGTCAACTCCAATCAAAGAGAATTTTAGGCATTCATAGTGTTCAAAAGTCTGCAAAGTGCATTTGACCAGAGATGAGAGTGGGCCAAAGTTACCGAATTGTACACTGTGGAAATAATAAGCCACTGATAACCACCTTTAGGTCCTTTCAAGCGTTCCAAAATGACAGTGGAATATTGAATGACAATGGAAAATTGAATGACAATGGAAAATTGAATGACAAACCGCAGAATAGAACCTACTTGTGGAATCCTGTACAGGTTGAAGATGGTTGCCATGTGAAGTGACGTTTCAGAGCCAAGTCCCCCAATGACAGCTATCAGGTTGCTTTGGAGGCCACACTTGTAGTTGGGGATGAGCCTCCGGCGTGCTGAAAGCAGGTTCAGCGTGCTCTTGTAGGTCATCTGGGCATTGTGGTAACTATCATAGATACGGATCCCCAAAGTGATATTGGGAAGGATCTTAAGATCTTCATTGATTTCATGGATTGCAAACACCAAGGCTAGGAGATGTTGGTAGTTTTTTGGTAATACTCTGAAAACATGACCGAAGAAGAAGAAGAAGTTGTTTGGGCTTTGGTTGGAAAGTGTTTCCTTCGCAGACTTGGTTCATACATGCACATCCTTTGCCAAAGAGCTGCACCCTCAAGAGGTGTCTTTCCGATGTGAGTGAGGCTGGAGACACAATTGTGTTTGCTGGAATGGAAAGCCATGTGACAGAAACATTGCACGAGCTATGTGCGCTCTTCCCAGAGTCATTTCTAGCAAAGAGATTTGACAGGTTTTTGTCAGTGATTCCAAAACCTCCAAAATGTATTTCACCGGAGGTTACAGGAATGAATGCACACACCAGGCAATGACGCTTCATGCTACCTTCTCCTACAGACCACTCTCCATTTCCACATTCATCTAGCTAAGATTTTTTAAAAGAAATTCCTATTGCCTCAAAAGCAAAAGTTTTTAAATTGGTGTCAATATTTGCACATTCACTTTTAAGTCAACCAGTGTTGAATATGGAATGGAGGATAGGGCCGTGGCTCAGTGGTCAAACGTCCGCTTGCAGATGTCTCCTTTTGTGGGGGAGGGAATCAAGTAGGAAACAACCTGTTCATCAAAAAGAAATCCATTGACACCTTAAAGAGTGAGAAAATGTGTGTGTGTGTGTGTTATGTGCTGTCAAGTTGCTTCCAACTTGTGATGACCCTATGAATTTTTGACCTCCAAAACATCCAGTCAGTAACAGCCCTGCTCAGATCTTGCAGACTGAAGTTTTCATGAGACAGATTGCATTTCATCAAATGCTCCTAAGGAAGTGTTCATTGGTTCACCTCTACTGAAGCTGGGATAAGTTTTCTTGGTTTTTACAATGTCACTGGATTTTTATTTTATTTTACTACAACACAGGTACCGTTCTGGAAGCATTAACCAAAAAAGAAGCAGCAGACAAAAATTCCTCTAAATCTATCACATGAAGACCTGAGGGCCAAGCTACAAGAGCCAAAACACACGTTAAGAAATACCTAGGTTCAGCACGTGTTCTCTTACCTCAAGGTTTGCCGGGATCTGTAGGCGTCCTGGAAGCTTAAAGTAGGCGTCCTGGAAGCTTAAAGATCTGTAGGCGTCCTGGAAGCTTAAAGTCCTGGAAGCTTAAAGGATCTGTAGGCGTCCTGGAAGCTTAAAGGCGTCCTGGAAGCTTAAAGCTTAAAATACAGGCGCCTGTATTTCCCTTCCCCTTTTTGCTGCTCTGTAAATGCTAAACTTTAAGCTTCCAGGACGCCTACAGATCCCGGCAAACCTTGAGGTAAGAGAACACGTGCTGAACCTAGGTATTTCTTAACGTGTGTTTTGGCTCCAAGTGACGAATGACACTTGAACGGCAAGTGTATTTCTCCCTGTTCACTTGCACTCCACTCGATCCACTTGCCGTTCAAGTGTCATTCGTCACTTGTAGCTTGGCCCTAAGTTAGTGTGTTCAGAATTTACAGTGCTTCAGCAACATGATGTTGTCCAAATCCTCACCACAAACCCATAGGATGTAAGCTAATATTATTGACTGACTATTATGTTAGAACAGGATGCTTATTCATTTTATTTCATCTTTACCCCACCTTTCTTTCCAATGGAGACTCAAAGTTGCTTATGTCATTCTCCTCTCCTCCATTTTTTCCCTCACAACAAACACTGTGAGGTAGGTTAGGCCAAGACTTTGTGACTGGCGTAAGGTCGCCCAACGCTCTTCCATGGCAGAACAGGGAATTGAACCTGGACCTCCCAGATCCTAGTCTGTCACCTTAGCCACTACACTACCGGCTCTGCTGAGAGACAGGAAAGAGACGAGTTCCTGGCGAAAGGATCGTTGGAACCATCCGCATCCCTGCTTAGCCATTCCTTCAGCTCCCAAAGCTGCCTCTACTTTTAATATTCAGAAACTGCTGATTAACTTTGCATTCTTAGCTGAGAAATAAATGAATTCCTTACAATGCTTCATTCAGCAGCATCTGCGTGGGCTGTTCCTTGAAGAAAACAGCATCAGAATAGAAGAAGACCTGGGAAGTCATCCCGCCTACAGTGTAGTCACCCGGCTGATCAAAGTCATGAGGAATAGGAACAGTGTCACTCCAGTGGCAAGTCGTAGAATGGATTTCGTTAACAGTATGAAGCAGTAGAACTAACACCACCATCATGGGGGCAAGGCATACACACAACCTCCAACACATCCCTCTTTTTCTGTCTATGATCCCACTTGTGCTATGAAACTTTTTACATAGCTGGTTCTTTGGATGCTCTGGCTGGAAGCAGTGCCTGTCTTGGCTATTAAGCTGTCTATTTCAGTTCTTAACAGGGTAGCGTTTCCTTAGCTGTTGTCCTTCAGTACATTTACTATTCCTTCACATAAACATTTTACTCTCCAGGTGACTAGGCTTTGAGATGGGCTGGCTTAAGTTTTTCTTAAAATAAAACAAAATTCAAATCATATGTTCTCGACATGAAAGTGTGTGAAGACGTCGATAATTTTGCTGAGGTGCACAGATGATGGAAAGGAGCTTGAGGCTTCTCAGTGGGATTGCAAAATATCTGGCAGATGATGAAAAGCAAAGAAAGTAACATCTAGTTGCTGGTAGTTCCCAAAAACAGTAGCTGTGCACATCTAGTTGCTAGACTATGGAAGAAAAAACAAGGAGAAATCCCTCTAAAAATAGAAGATAGGCATGGTGAAATATTTGTTTGGGCGATCATCAAGGAGAAATTAGTACCTTTCTAGTGAGGTACTAAATCTCATGGTAGGAAACCCAATGAAGCAGTGCTGGTTGGGAAAATAGATAGGACTCCATGCGCAATCTCCCAAATACTTGTGGCATTTCCAAAACCAATCTCAAGAGGGGTGAAAATGGATGTAGGCAAATCATAAAATGCCTATAGAAAATGTTCAGAAACCGAAGTGGCAGAGGCCAACTGGTCTTTGATTTTATAATACCATTCTATATTCTCTTTTCTTGTGGTTTGGTAGCCTGGGAAATTAATCATAGTGATTGAGATAATGAGAGAGGAGATAATTGGTTGGGCCAAAGCACTGCAAAACAGTCGGAGAAAAAACTATGAGTGAAGTCTTCCAAAGCTTTTATCAAGTTTGAATGATCAAACAGACCACTTTTACCCTGCCCCAAAACACTTTTCCTCACAGTGACAAATGTGACCTACTGTCCAAGTGTCCTGATGGGGGTGGGACAGAGAGACAAAAGCCATGGTGCTAGAGTGGTACATCTCTCTGGCCAATGTGCTTCTTCCCTGTAGGAGACCTCCACTCCAGACCAGTCCAGTACCTTTCCCTCTGGTTTTTTTCAAGGTAGCAATATTCCCCTTCATTTCCATAAATAACAACAACAACTGTTCTTATATACTGCTCTTCTAGACAGATTAGTGCCTCACCAGAGCGGTGAACAAGTTAGTGTTATTATTATCTCCACAATACAGCTGGGGAGCTGGGGCTGAGAGGAGCGGCTTACCTCAGGCCACCTACTGAGCTCATGGCAGTAGTGGGATTTGAACCAGTAGAGTGCTGTTTCACAGCCAAACCACTTAACCATTGCACTTGTCCTGGAGGGTTTCGAGGTTTTTGTTTTTGAGAAAAGGAGGTAACCATGAGTGGAAGAAAGAGAAGGAATCACCAATTACAGAAGCAAAAAAGTTAAACCAAACCAAGACAAAAACCAAGATGCACCCACTCCTTCCCTCCAATGTTTCTGAAGCCAATAGGGGTTAATATCCCATTGTGAGGACCAGATTGGCAGAGAGACAATGCTATTACTTGGATAGCACCACAAAAAAGTACACTTATACACATATTTCCTCATTGTTTCATTAGAGTTAGTTAGATGGTGGCTGTTTCCACATGCTGTTAAAGCGACGGGCTACTTACTGAATGCTGGCGTTTTTTTCCACAGATTCCAGACGCCTCTGATTTCAAAGCGGAAGCAGGCAGTTTGGCTTTTGTTTGTTCAGTGTCCTTTACCCGGCACAGGAAAGAGTGGGAAATCCCGTTCTCACAAAAGACGTTGAACAAACGAAAGACAAACTGCCTGCTTCCGCTTTGAAATTGGATGTGTCTGGAATCTGTGAAAAAAACCATCAGCATTCAGTAAGTAGCCCGTCTCTTTAACAGCATGTGGAAACAGCTGGTATCTTTCTCTTTGAGACCTGACTGGCAGGAGACAATGCCATTAAGGAAAACAAGATGCTGCTGGCCCAGTGCCTGCCTGCTGTTGCCACTGCATGGTAAAAGTGGAATGAAGAAATACATGAACTTTTTGGTGGGAGGGTGTTTGTTATAACTTGGTTTTCTGGATTTGATTCATTGTTCCAGAAGGCAGTTTAATGAAACAAAACAGTGATTTTCGGATGTATTTCTGGCTCATTGGTTTCTTCTGCTCACCTCTAGTATTGTCCCCATCCTCTTTGGTTGCAGGCGTAGAGAAAAACTTTTTTCTGCCTGACCCTGGAGTAGACAATATTAAGGTCTAAGGGAGGCTCATAGTTTGTAGGGCTGAGTTTAAAGTTCTCTAGTGAACTTTTTCATCTCTAAGAGGGCATTTTTTTAAATGGAGGAAACCAATACTTGCTAAGACTTCCATCAACTTTTGCCCCACGTTCATAGTTCTTGGGGCAGCTCAGACTGAATTCCTTGCTGTCATTAAGTACCATTCCATCCTTGTCCCCCAAAGGAAAAAATTCCAAAGTACAGGCAGGAATTGTGATTTGCCTCCCTCAGTCATTGACTTCTGCTACCATCGGAAGACTTTTTTGTCCTGTTCGGCTGGCCCGCAATAAATTTATCGACCTCCTCCCTGGTTTTTAGTGTTATGTCTCTTTATATGGATTTTGTTTTGAATTGTTGTGAATATAATTTATATTAAATGTTTTAAAGTTGAAATTTTACAGCCTTGGCAACCTTATTTGAGTGGAAAAGTGGCCTAGAAATGTTTCAAAATAAAGGAATAAATAAATAATCCCATTTAGTGATGGCAATATCTGATGTTCAGTTTCAATTGGAAGCATCTTTGCACTTGCACAGTTCTGTAAAACTCTGATACAAATCTGTTCTGATCAAGACCTTAAAACATGACATTTGTAGCAAAATTCATAGTTGGGATATGAGGAAGGATGCCACAAACATTGCAGCCCAAAATACCATTTTTGAAAACTGTGAGAATATGGGAGCCAGGCTTCCAGTCTCCTTGTTTTTCTGCCATCAAAGGCCATTTTCATACGGCTGCAACCTCTGGAAAATCATGCGAAACTCACGGCACGAAGTGTCTTCCTAGCACGATTTCCTGTCACGATCCCATGTAATGGTGCGATTACGGGGGTTATGTGGGCGTGTGAAAATGGCCAAAGTCAAATTGCCGACAAACACCTTTGTGGCTGCACATTAGGTGTGGTGGTGAAGTTTTGTTTCCTTCTGCCTTGCCTGCATTTCTCTAAATACGTGAAGGAGGTTAAATCAGTTCTTCCCATAGAACACAAGTGATTGGGTCAGGCAATTAATCGGTGAGGGGAGAAGTACTACAGTTCCCATAAGGCTGTGTGACATGAGCATGCCTGGATATTGTGGACTGAAATGGTACCAGATGGTAAGCCTTCTTCTTAAAAAAGTGTTTTTTCAGGGTTATTAACAATGGCTGATATTTGGTTTGTTCACTCTTTGTTTTGATAACTGTCAAGTGGTATACCATAATGACAGATTGGGGAGTGAACTAGTACATCCATCAGGCTTTGTAATAACATCAGGGCTCATTTCGAGGGGGAACGCACAGGAACGTAGTTCTGGCAGTTCCCCAAAGAGGTCACATGTCAGGTGGCACCGCCCACCTGACTCTCGGCCATTTTGGGCCCATTTCGGCCTGGATTGGGCCTGAAACAGCCCAGATTGGGCCTCTGATGGGTGGTGGATCACTCTCCCGCTCAGCAGCGACCTGATCCTGACCATTTTAGGCCCCTTTTCAGCCATTTTCAGCCCCTTTTTGCCATTTTGGGCCCAATTTCGGCCCTGAATGGCCAGGATTGGGTCCAAAACAGCCAGAATAGGTGATGTCAGGGTGTGTGGCATATGCAAATCAGTTATACTAACGACCCACTTCAAGTGATGGCAAGAGGCGTGGCATATGCTAATGAGTTACGCTAATGAGTTCCTCCAGCTCTTTTTCTACGAAATGACCCCTGAATAACACCATGGGTGAAATACTGCTGATTGTACTATAATGTACTGTTTGAATAAGCTGAGAATAGCCTGCCAAATAGTATCTATCCAATTTTTTCCAACTGGACATAGTGCCTGAGAAATGGACAACGCCTCTAGATATGCTGTCTTTCCCTGTCCCATAAAGTACATGGTAAGCATTTTACATTTCAGGCTTACAAGAATGAAACATTCTGATGTAAAATTCTTCTGTATGAAAAGTCAAGGAAATCTAACTCCCCAGCTAGGAACAAAGGCACACAAAGACTCTGTAAGTAGGTATTAAATATATATTGCAGATGATGTTCATCGATTTCATTCTATGCACAAAACAAAATTGCCACAAAACAGAAGGACAAATAGATGGCTGATTGAAGAGTTCAATGCTTTTTCCTAATCAGCTGCTCTCTTCTGTTCAATTCAGGCCTCAGTATAATGACATAGCATTTGGGCAAAAAGATGCAGCCAAGCAAGCCAGCACTAGAAAGCAAGATGGAGAAGATCTCTACGGCCACCATGTTTTTTCCTTTAGTGCTCAGGTAGGTGGGGACAAAGGACAGCCAAACACTGCAAAATACCAACATGCTGAAGGTGATGAACTTGGCTTCGTTGAAACTGTCAGGTAGGTTTCTAGCTAGGAAAGCCACAAGGAAGCAAATAGTGGCAAGAAAGCCCATGTAGCCCAAGACACAGTAAAACATGGCGACTGACCCTTCATTGCATTGCACTATGATTTCTCGACTCAGGGAATGCATGTCCACATCTGGGAATGGAGGAGAAGAACCCAACCAAACAGCACAAATGCCAATTTGAACAAAGGAGCCAGAAATAACAAGGTAATGCGCTGTTTTCTTCCCCACCCATTTTCGAAAAATGTTTCCTGGCTTGGAGGCCATAAATGCCACAACGACAGTAACAGTTTTTGCCAAAACAGAAGAAACAGCCCCTGAGAAGATGATGCCAAAAGTCATTTGTCGGAGGAGGCAGGTCACCTTGTTAGGCTGTCCGATGAAGAGCAAGGAGCAGAAGAAGCAAAGAAAAAGAGAGACGAGCAGAACGTAGGTGAGGCTCCGGTTGTTGGCTTTGACTATGGGAGTGTCCTGGTATTTTAGGAAGATTGCAAGCACCAGAGCTGTGATCTGAGAAAAGAAGACAGCCAAAAAGGCTAAAATAATGCCCAAAGGTTCTATAAATGAAAGGAAGTTTGGAATCTTGGGAGTGCATTGATCTTGTCCCTGCTTTGCATAATGACCTTCTGAGCAAGTGATGCAATAATCCATGTCTGAAAAGAGAAGATAACCTACTTAAAAGCTTTCATCATGCAATAACGAAAGGGTTTGTGAAAGAGTATGGAACCTAGTTTAGTCAACCCTTGGTCAAAGCAGTTCTATAAACCTATTCTGAGAATATCGAGGACGCAATGCGGGCATTTAAGCCTTAGGGCATATATTAAGAGGCCATCATGAATTGCATTGTGCTCAAGGGACCTCTGTGGGTCTTGTGTGGTTCATGGTGATACTTCTCAGTATCTTCCCGGTAACCTCTTCCCTTAAAACTGAACTAAGTCCTACCACTGCCCAGGAGTTCTGTTACCTTTAAAGATTAACACCCATAATTTCTGAAAAGTATTAATTCTGTGTAGCTTAAAAAAATAAAAATAAAAGTATAAAAAAAAAAATTCTGTGTAGCTAATGGAGGAATACATAGGAATGCATAGCAATGAAACAACATCTTTAGCTCCTTTTTCACATTCTCTTAAGTGCAGATGTTTAAATTCCCTCTGCATCACTTTACAGGCTACTGGTCCTTAAAATGTTGATATTTTTAACAGGAGCAATCTTTATCGGTGCATCTCCTACCTTCTTTGTCTGACATTTTCCCTTCTGGGCAAGGATCACAATCGTAGCAGCAGAATTTCTCCCCTTCCTTCTTTTTCCTGTTGTAACCAGGCATGCAGTTGTCATTACACACAGAGAAAGGAGGCACCTTTCCTTGAACAAAGGAGGAATTTAGGATTGAGACGATATTTAGGAAATTTTGCTTCATAATTGCTCTACAATGTTTCTAATATCTGAGATCTCCAAGAAGGAAAGCATTGTAGTATTATCAAAAACATCGTAAACCAAAGACAAGATTAACCATTGAATGCTTGTGGATCCCATTTCTGTCGTCATTAAATGCTGATTGAACACATTTTATGGGTTAAGAAGAGGTTTCATTTGCTCTGTGAAATCATCTGCTATGTCATTTCATTTGTTTTCATTTGAGCAGGGCTTTCTTTCTGGGAAAAGAGGTGGTGGAACTCAGTGGGTTGCCCTCGGAGAAAATGGTCACCTGGCTGGTGGCCCCGCCTTCTGATCTCCAAACAGAGGGGAGTTTAGATTACCCTCCACGCCGCTTGGTGGTGCGGAGGGCAATCTAAACTCCCCTCTGTCTGGAGATCAGGGGGCGGGGCCACCAGCCAGGTGACCATTTTCAAGAGGTTCTGGAACTCCGTTCCACCACGTTCCAGCTGAAAAAAAGCCCTGCATTTGAGAGACAGTGAAGTTATTTTCTCACCTCTGTGAGGCAAGGGTGCCACTCAATTCTGTCCTCATTGATGAGAACTCTTTTACTGAGAGGAACCTGAGGATCTAGGCTTCCAACCTTGACTCTGACATAAGAGTTATTTGGAAAAGTGACCAAGTTTGTAATGTCAAATCCACCTTCTAATTCTCCATGTTCATTCAAGGTAATTTCATCTCCAGCACTGTTGTTGAAAGCAATTCTCTGAAGAAGTGTGTGGAGCTGGTGAAAAGAGAGACAGAACCTTACGAGTACATTTCTTTTTAAAACCGATTTTTAGATTAAGTTATGTGGGACACACACACACACCTACCTCATTTTAGTAGTAAGCAGAAGCCCTCAGCACACCTGAGAGACATATGCAACTTTAGATATAGTGAGATCATACGTTAGAAGGAATATAGTTATAATGGCCAGAGAAGCTAGTACCTCTGCAGCTTGGCCTAACTCTTTGTATAAGGCAGGAGAAAGGAGACCTTTTTCTCTTGTTTCCTTATTCCTGCATTTCAGCTTGAGCTGGCTGCAAAACCAAAAGCACATCCCAGAAATGCAAAATAACATGCAATTGCCCTCTTTGCCTAGTCTCTGTTCTGTGTCAAAAGATTAGGTAACACATAGGCCTCAAGAGTTCAGACTAACAATTTGCAACTTGAGTGCCTGCTAGGCTCCAAAGTAAGATGTATGGCCTATCTCCTGTCACAAACTGGCATGCTTGTAGTTACAAACGTTACCAGATCAAACTTGTGTTTCTGGAACGCTTGGAAGATCACCTCCTACATGGACCTATATCACCATATGGGACAGATTTATAATCAGTGCTTGTTAGGCTAAGGGATGGAAACACATAAACAACCGGCCTTGGAAGGTGGCACCTGTCAGCAGAATAGTTACTTTATTGATACCAAGGTGCCAGTACAGGAATCGTTTGTTCTTTGATGTGATCAACAACTGTTACAAGTGCTAATTGAAAGAATGGGCAGCCCCAAACTATAATGAACCAATGGATCATTGCCAAGTCATATGCACGCTTTACCTGTTTGACCAATTATTTGCTTTCTGTATAATTTTTGCTAATGAACCCAAAGGGATAAAATCTTATGTCATAGCCTTGAAACCCCGAAGAGCAGCCTGGTTCTGAGGGGCTTTTACTCTCTGTATCTTCCTGTTTAGTCAATAAACATTTTTAGTTAATCTTCCTCACAGGGCTTCTGCCGTTTGCTTCCTTTGAATTGGATCAGGGAGCATTCTGGGCCACGGGGTTATGTGGTACAGTTAGATCCCTCTAGAAGAGAAGTTGCAACTCTTGTTGTTTTCAGTCATGAGAATAAACATTCATTGCCGGATACAGGCAAAGGAATGAAGTGTGGTTCAACGTGTTTCTTGAAGGGATGCTGATGAGAGAACTTCATAATAGACCCATTTTGGTTTTGCTGCAGCCATAGAAGGCAAAGAAGAAGGATGCGTGGCACAATGTTTGAGCATCCACTTTGCTTGCTGAAGGGCCTAGGTTCAGTTACTGGACCCTCCAACTGAAAAGCTCAGGTAGTAGGTGATGTGAAAGACCTCTGCCTGAAACTCTGAAAAACTGCTTCCCATCTTAGTAAGCCTTGAGGAACCAAAAGTCTGATTCAGAAAGAGGTAGCTACAAATTTGTGCAAAGAAGAAATGGTAATCGGAAGGGACGTGGGAGAAGGGCCAATGTTTCTGCCAAACTGTGGCGAAATGCTTTCCATCTCTGAATTTGTATAAAAGGTTGTTATAATTTGTTCTGCCGTATGACTTACCATCCATGGCTGTTGTACGGCTAAGTGTGTTGGGTTGGGGAAAGCAATGGTGAACTACCCTGTAAAAACTTCACTGCGAGACTCTGCGGATCTCTCTCGACGCGCTATAGGACAGAAAGGCCTGGAGGGAGATGATCTACGGAGTAGCCGGGGTTCGGACACGACTGTGTGGCTTGGATCGGATCGGATCAGAATTTGTTCTGCATTCCTTATTCATTTAGAGGGTTACAAAGTGCATTTTGTTGGGGGAGGGCTAAGAGATGAGTGGGTATAACACTCCTCCCAAACATTCAGTGCCATAGATACACACATAGATACACTAGTCAGCAGAAGGACAATAGGCATGCCCCACCTTGTCTATAGAGCCGCAGGAGCACAAAGGAGACAGGCAGAGAAGAAACGTCTGAAGGGCAGGCAGAAGGGGAGCTGATAAAACTCCTGGAGACATGGTTAGCACTTTTTCCTGTGGTGGTAGGCCATTTCTTGCTTTTCAACACCACGTCTGTCTTTTTTCTTCCATGTCATGGGAGGACAATGTGGGGGAGGGCTCCAACAATATCAGATTGTCACTTCTGGGTGAAAACCTGAAAGTGACTTCACACCACTCCATGACTCTCTAGGAATTCCATCATATCTATGGTTTTATCATAGAGTTTTGGGGAATTTCTAAAGCATCCCACGGGGGGTGGGAAGTGATGTCATTTTTTGATTTCCAACTGGAAATGATATCACAGTGCCAGTGACACTTTTTCAAGGCTTCCACCCATGAAAACTCGCAATATTTGCCAGCTCTGGGCTGGGAATGCTCTCTGGAGATGAGGAAGAGCCTCCCCTAAAGCAGCCATGGGTCACGAGGTGCTCTTAACACTCATCATTCATTTTTTTTTCAATGAAGGGTTAAGCCATTCTGTTTTCTGTACCTGGACTCTGTAGTGAGCTCATGTTCCTGAAACCTCAAAGAAGAAAGCCCCAAAGAACTGAATCTAATAATGGATGGATTCTAAATGTTTGCAGTTCCACGAATCAATAGCCTACCCTAGTTTTCCATCATTGAGGGTATGTAAGAGTTAAGGAATTACTATTTTTTAACCTTTTCTTTTCATACATTTTCAAATATTCTGTGCACTTTTATTTCTTTAACAAGTTTTCTGTTATTTAAAACAAAGTCTTTTTGTTAGTTGTTGTAGATTTTCTGGGCTGTATGGCCGTGGTCTTGGCATTGTAGTTCCTGATGTTTCACCAGCAGCTGTGACTGGCATCTTCAGCGGTGTAGCACCGAAAGACCGAGATCTCTCAGTGTCAATGTTTGGAGAAGATGTCCGCAGGTAATTTATATCTACTGAGGAAGGTGGGTTTGGGCTGAGTCATCCTGTAAGATGGTTGTTGTGGGTTTTCCGGGCTGTATTGCCGTGGTCTTGGCATTGTAGTTCCTGATGTTTCGCCAGCAGCTGTGGCTGGCACACAGCCACAGCCAGCCACAGCTGCTGGCGAAACGTCAGGAACTACAATGCCAAGACCACAGCAATACAGCCCGGAAAACCCACAACAACCATCGTTCTCCGGCCGTAAAAGCCTTCGACAATACCTCATCCTGTAAGAGTTTCCCAGGTTGTGGAATGCTAATGGGGGGAAGCTCCTCAGGATACAGTGAAGCTTCCCCCCATTAGCATTCCACACCCTGGGAAACTTTTACAGGATGACTCAGCCCAAATCGACCTTCCTGAGTAGATATAAATTACCACACATTGACACTGAGAGATCTCTCGGTGCTACACCGCTGAAGATGCCAGTCACAGCTGCAGGCAAAACATCAGGAACTACAATGTCAAGACCACGGCCATACAGCCCAGAAAATCTACAACAACTAACGTTCTCTGCCCATGAAAGCCTTCGACAATAAAATCTTTTTGCTTTCTGGGAACCACATTGAAGGCCTTGTTCAATCCGCATGTACCAAAGGAGGAGAACTGAGGAGGCTGCAGTTACCCTACTGTCCAGGGACACTCAAGAGCTAACCTTAGATAGGAAGGCGGCTGGGGAGTCGACATGGGTGGAAAATTCCCATTAACTATAGACTTGATAATGGTGGTGAAACACACACAGAGAGTAAATCCAGTAGAAAGTGGAAGAAGCCTTGTTTGGCAAGAGGCCCATGACGACTAAGTGACATTATTGCTCCCAGAAGGAAGAAGTCCTGTTTTCCCACACATAGCAACATATGGAACCCAGATCATGGCACCGGCCTTTTTTCCAGAGAGGAATTATTACCTTCCAAGGCATCACATGCTGAGGATCTAGGCAGCCCCCATTTCCCCTTGCTCTGTGTTTGGTTCTAGACGAGTCCATGACATGTAGGGCATGTGCAATGGCATAGACAGCATTATAGATGCTGTAGCTGTGGCCAGTCATGCCCATTTCAAAAAAAGGTGCAGGGATACTCTCCAATCTCTCCTCTCCGGTACACATTTCATTAGAAGTGGTTGTGTTAATGGAATCAGGAAATTCACAGCTGAACGCTTGTTCCCAGAAGTTTTTGATAAAGCCATCCTGCTTTGCCTGGGAGGGTTTTAGAGCCTGAAGGAATGTATGGAAACCTGGGATCTCCTTTGAACGAATTGTGAAGGAAAGAGCCCCATGGAATATTTGTATATTAAACATTTTTTGAAAAACCGTGAATGCAAAATCAATCTGGGCTGTTGTAATCCACACCTTTCCTGTAGAATTCCTCACCACAGATTCAGACTCCATTATAATTTTCATAAATGTGGGGATATATATAATGGTTGCCAGCCATATAAGTGTCCCGATTTCTCCGTATACAACAATTGCATTGGCTTTGGAGTCTAGGAAGTCTGTATGACTACTAGCAAGGTATTCAGTAATGACATGCAAGTTATCCCACGGGACTTCTCTTGTAACCTTTACTGTGAAGGCAGCGCAGATTCCATTTTTGGAAAACATTGGCTCCAAAATCTGCAAGAAACGATCTCCGCTTTCATCATCCATAGTGATCAGCCCAATCCATTTCCACCTGAAATGCAAAAGTAGCTGGACAATTCCCACATACTGAAGGGCTTCCATGGGGACCATGCGGTAAAAGGAAGGGGAACTGGTGGAGTCATCTGCTTCTGATTCAAACGAGCCGTACGAAAACTAATTAAAAAAAACATGTTACAGAAAGAGAATTGGAATACTTATCCATCCTTTTCTCGTTTAAGAAGGTACTGAAGTGTTATGCCAGATCTTGAACTCATAGTTTCCCCAAGGTAAGTTGCATAGAAGAACAACTTTAATAGTAATATCAGTAATAATAACATTTGTTTTAGGTAGGCTGGATTTGCCAACAATTCAAATAAATAACAATCCATTGAAAAGATTCAGCAAATCTCTCCCCACACCTTTCTTAGGCAGTTCTCTGTTTATTTCTCCCCATCAATGTGGATGGAACTTCAAAGGGAACAAATTAAACATGCATTCTTTGGAATGCTTCTTGGTGGTGGAGAGTGCCCTTGAGTCACAGCTGACTTATGGCAACTCGCCCCCCCCCAGGCAGGATTTTCATGGTAAGAGACTAAGAGAGGTGGTTTACCGTTGCCTGCCTCTGCAATCCTGGTCTTTGTTGGAGGTCTCCCATCCAATTGCTAACCAAGACTGACCCTGCGTAGCTTCTGAGATCTGATGAGATCAGACTCACCTGGGCTATCCAGATCGGGGCTGGAAGGCTGCTTGACAGCTATCATTTGAAGATCCATTTTACACCCTAATGCAGCTTGACCTATCCCTTCCCCTCCAATTCTCATTTTTTGCCGCCCTTGATAGCAGAACATGAAAAGAGAATTAAACTACATGTGAGATTAGGGAAAGTTCAGTTTTTTGATCCTACCTGTGCGATCTTGTAAAGACTTAAGATATTTGCCATGTGTGATGAGGTTTCAGCACTAAGTCCCCCAATAACACCCATCATTTTTTTCTGGATGCCGCATTTGTAGTTTGGGACTAGTTCAGATGATGTGAAGAGCAGGCCCAAGGTGGTCCTGTAAGTCCATCTTGGATCTATGGAGGGATCCTGGATGTGGAACCCAAGAGTGACGTTGGGCAAGATGCTGGGGTTCTTGTTGATCTCATTGATGGCAAACACCAAGGCCAGGATGTGCTGGTAGAACTTTGTTACCAGGCTGCAAAGAAGAGCAAGGATTATTTTAGAAGACAATGCCACCATGCTACTGGACTTTTTACTATTTTGCAGCTACAGACTAACACGGCTAACTCCTCTGGAAGGTGAGCTTTGACTCTCCCAAAAGCTTATACCCTGGAAATCTTGTTAGTCTTTAAGGTGCTACTGAACTCAAAACTTGTTCTTCTACTGCACACAACACAGTTACCAACCTGAAACTTTTTAATGTCTGTCCTGCATTTATTACCAAGCAATTTCAGCCAGGGATTCTGTGTTTTACTTTTGTGAATGGTGGGGAAGGCATTCTCATTCTTTCTCCAAACTCTCACATCTTCCCTTATATACCTTTTTTCTAAACTACAAGAGGTATTTAAATGCGGGCATAAAATATTTGCCCACTGATGCAGCACTTGATTCAGTCTGTACTGATAAACATCACAAGCTTCTTGAGTCACGCAAACATTTTTGTATCTTCATCACCCTTTCTTCCATGTTTCCATGTTTGTCAAATATTAGTTTCCTCCTCGTTATTTTCAAGTTTTGTGTAACTAAGTTCCATCAAAGTAGTTCATGAGTGAATGAATATATATTTAGGGCAATTAAAAAACCCCTCTATATCTTGCTATTGCCTTCACCTGCATAGTCCAGGTAAACCCAGTCTCATCAGATCTTAGCAGCTAAGCAGGGTCAGCCTTGGTTAGTAGTTGGATGGGAAGCTTCCAAGGAAGATCAGGGTTGATATGCAGAGATGGGCAATGGCAAACCATCTCTGTTAGTCTCTTGCCTTGAAAACCCCAGGAGGGGCTGCCATAACTTATCTATGACTTATGACACTCTCCACCACCACCACATGTCGTTATGCAGATTCGAATCTAGGAAGACTTGGCATATTCATATTATAGCCAGGAGAGAGCAATTTGCTGGAATAAGCACAAATTATGTTCCTGATGCTGGGATAAGCACAAATTATGGCTCTCGGATTATGAGTAGCCACAATTCTTAGCGTGCATCCATTATTATATAAACATGCCTATTTGTTTCTGTAGATAGACATATAATATAATAAACTCAGACAGCACCATCGACACTACATTAGGGGAAAATTACCTCCTTACATTGGATAGCTTCTATAATCCTGCAAGGAGTGCTGCTCAAATGGAACCATTTGGGAAACGGAACCGATATGAGAGACAATCCCACCAATAAGGATTTCACTTGGCTGATACCATTGATGCAAAATTGGTGGAGGATTGTTTCCAGTGCACTTCATTTTATGCATGTTATGCACTACATGAGGAAGCAGCATCTGTACCAGTAGCAACTTCGCAGACTGCCATGTGGAAAGAAAGAGCTCCTGTCTCCGCACGGACTCTCTCGGTCTCTTTCTGCAGCAGCATCATTAGCTTCCATCTGGTTTTAAACAAATGGCTCAGATGGAACGTGGCTCTTCTAACACACTTTTAAACAGTGCATGATATGAACCTTATCTTTCATGTCCCAGAGGTCTGCTTTGTGAGAGATAGAGAGTAAGAAGACAAGAACTACTTCTCTCTAGTCCCCCATTTTAGCCTTGAATGGCACAGCAAAGGAGTTTATAAGCAGAAATGTGAGATTTCATTTGTGATTTGTTTTCTGTTGCCTTCTGGAAAGCTATTGAAACTTTGACTTGGTGAATGTATAACAGTGATTCTGATAATTATAATGGTGATACTCTCCTATGTAAATCTGTTGAGATAATTCTGGGGTAATTAATTGCAGAACCACTGAAGCTAACATATTTGTCTGATCACTCCAGAAGTTTTCTCTAGTGAAACAGCAACTGGGGTGGTGAGCTCCAAAGGGTTGAGCATGAAAAGGAAGTGACAATGCAAAAAATCTATTCTCCTGGGATTCATTTATTTATTTAGAAGATTTCTGTGTTGCTTGTCCAGGGAACCTGCTTGAAACATCAATCAATCAATCAATCAATCAATCAATCAATCAATCAATCAATCAATCAATCAATCAATCAATCAATCAATCAATCAATCAATCAATCAATCAATCAATCAATCAATCAATCAATCAATCAATCAATCAATCAATCAATCAATCAATCAATCAATCAAAGGTTTATTACAGTTGCAAGACCAGCCAAGTTAAGTACAGATAAAAAGAGCAGTTTTTAAATATTTAAAATGGATACACACATAAAAGATAAAATCGTATATATGTATAACAGTATATCTATATATATATATAAAGACAAGTGTCCTGACTGACTCATCAATGCCCAGTCCAAACCCCTGGACCTAGAAACGTGAAATGTGGGCAGGACGTTCCTTTTGTGATGTAGGGGCTCACTAAGAAGGGATTTTAAGAAATTTGCCCCCTAAGGGGGTAAAAAGGGGGAAAATGGGTTTTCCCATAGGGATACAACTTCCCTGTGTGGCTGGCAGGGTCCTCCCCCCACCAACTGCCACTCTTTCCTGAGGTCATTTGCATATGTGGCCTTGATTGGTCATCTCTCCAACATTCTAAAGAGTATATACTTGTTATTGGGAGTCACTGAATGTGTCCTGAGGTAAAAATACACCTCCCAGTCTAGGGTTGCCAATCTCCCTGTGGGGCCTGGCTTTCCTGTGTGGCTGGCAGGTTGATGGGTCAGCTGTGGAACTGTGTTCTGAGGTAAAAATCAGGTAAAGGAAACTGGAGACAGTTGAAGAAAGGCAGTACAAGACTCCTGAAAAGGGATTTTATATAAAAGTCAGTATGGCAACTGAGTTTTTAAATGTTCATGGGGAGATGGTGCATGACCTTTCTAGGAGCCATTTCAATGCAAACCTCTCACATGAACTTGTTGAAGTGCCCACCACACCACCTCTCCCTCAGTCCAACTCCACCTCACACCTCTTGCAGTCATCACCTCTAACTGCCCCCAAGAAGCCTTCTGGCAAACATTGTGTAAGATATACTGAAGCTAAAAGGAGACAGCAACTTAGAGATGCGGCAAAGAAATATGCACATCATACTCCTGCGGTGCACTGAGCAGCAGTTACCCAGTACCAGCAAGTGCCGAGTCCAAGGGAAAGGTCTGGGCACAGCAGTGACAACCCTAGCAGACCTAACAGCCATGATACACCCTGATATTGTCCCTATCATGGACGGGCTGTGCAAGTGTGCCATCCTGACCCCCAAGAACAACAAGGCTACCATCATTAATGAAACACAACTTAACTCCCTCGAAGGGGCAGAAATGGAGTACAGATCTGTGGACTCAGTGGTGCAAATGGATGATATGGTCCACTATCATGTAGAGTTCCTCAACATGCTCAACCCTCCTGGCTTCCAAGCCCACAAGCTTCTCCTTCAAGTGGGGCTCCAGTGATGCTGCTGCAGAACCTCAGCCCACCCAAACTCTGCAATGGCACCAGACTATGAATGAAAGCCCTCCACAGGAACATCATAAGGCTACATTGTTCACCAGCAGTGCTCAGAGGGTGGGGGCAGTCGATGTTCATACCACGCATACCATACATACCATCAGATAACCACTTTGAGTTCAAGAGACTGCAGTTCTCCTTCAAGATCTGCTTTGCTATGATGATCAATAAGTCCCAGGGGCAGACACTGAAGGTGGCAAGAATTGACTTGAGGGAGGACTGCTTCTCACACGGGCAGTTCTACGTGGCCAGCTGCAGAGTGAGCTCACCCAGCAGCCTGGTGATCCTAGCACCCGAGGGGAAAACCACCAATGAGGTCTACAAAGAGGTCCTTAAGGGGAAAAAAAGGCTGTACATATTTTTCACTTTATTTATTGTACTACAATCTTTTCCTTTTAATATCTCTTCAATAAATGTTACATTTCAAAATTCACTTCATCAGTTTTCAGCATCAACACGCTTCACTTTATTCAAACACTTTTGTGAAGCTTGGTTACTATGCTATTATACTACAAAACTAACTCAAACCCACCCCCCACCCCAAACCAAAAAATGTTACATACCCATAAGTATTATAATTGGACTTAAAGTAGTTAAACACCGTAGCGAAGCACGGGTATCAAGCTGGTCATCATATAGATCATATATATATTATATAAAGTCATATATATATGTATAACAATAAAACTCACTCACTTCATTAATTCACTTTTCAGCAATTGACGTTTCCTTTGTCAAGTGACTCGGCTTTCTGAGTGCTATCACACAGAATTTTGCAACTGCGTAAGAAAACAGTTATCTTAAATACAACTCTGTGGCTGTGGCTAGTGTGTATCTTTAATATAGTTAACAAGACTCTGAGGAGTAGTTGTGCTGAGTATCAGTGACTTGACTGTAACTCGCCCCTGACTTTATTCCTGGCTCAAGAACTCTGTGATGGATGCTTAGTCAACCATCTTTGCGCTTTGCTGTGATGCTTCACTGATGTGCCTCTTCACTAGAGACTGAGAGCAGAACCACAAGTGACAAAAGGCACAGATTGGACACTTGTCTGCTTCCCTCAAGTTTTGATGGGAAATGTAGGCAGCTTGGTGGAATGTTGGACAAGTGACAGTTGAAAAGTCCATTGGACAGCAGTCAGAGAGCGAAGCTGCGAGACCAGGATGCCTACATTTCCCATCAAAACTTGAGGGAAGCTGACAGGTGTCCAGTCTGTGCCTTTTGTCACTTGTGGTTCTGCGACTTCTACACTTTTGACAACATCTGGTTTTGCCTTCTGTTGGATTACTGTGGTATGTATACAAGAGCTAAACATGCTTTGGGATCTATTTGTTTTATCCCCACATTCTGTCTTGTGTATTTAGAGCCAGTTTGGTGTAGTGGTTAAGAGCGCAGGACTCTAATCTGGAGAGCCAGGTTTGATTCCCCACTCCTCCACTTGAAGCCAGCTAGGTGACCTTGGACTAGTCACAGCTTTCTGGAGCTCTTTCAGCCCCACCCACCACACAGGGTGTTTTGTTGTGGGGATAATAATGACATACTTTGTAAACCACTCTGAGTGGGCATTAAGTTGTCCTGAAGGGTGGTATATAAATCGAATGTTGTTGTTGTTATTATTATTATTATTTAGATAACCTTGCACCTTAAAATAGATAATTATATTTTACTTCTGTGTGGGTTTGTTGACTTTGAAGCCTCAAACCTACAAATTGTTCTGTTGAACTCACTTTGTGAAGCTCGCGAACCACGTACCATAATAACATTTTGTTTTGTGAACTCTACTTGCAAGCCAGCCTTGCAGGGTAGACTTCTGTTCTGTTTAGTTCCCTTACAGCCTTGGAGCTTTGTCCCTTTACTCTTGTGCCTTGGGATAGGCAAAGGGATTGGTGGCAGCTTACTAAAGCAATTGTGAGACTTTCTCTCATTGCCAGTTTTGAAACTTGTGTGAAACCAGTCTATAGGGCAACGCGTGGCTCTTCCCCTCAGCTGGGTTGAGGCAGCGGTGCCCTGTATTCCCCCCGCCCCTGAGGAGGGGACCCATTTGCTAGAGGAAGGGGCAAACAGGCCCCCACACCATTTCTGGTGGCAAAAATTCTACAAGGGGGAAGTCTACAGTCTTCCCCTTCCCCTTGCACTGTTGCAACTGAATGAAGAAACAGAATTTTAAAAGGCCAATCCCTGCTTGAACATAGAACCATGAGTTGGGTTAGGTACCCACATCCTGAGTCTTGGATTTTATAATGTATTTTGGCCCTCAAACATTTACCATCTATTTTTTTCTGCATTCAACATTTTGAAATACAGGATTTTCTTGGAGGGTACCATGCAATCTCAAATTCTGAGAGATCAAACCCTAATAAAATAATTATCCAGATATATTCGGAAATATCTGGAGATGACATTTTAAAGGTTGCAGTAGCTTATGTCTTTTTTATAAGTTGGATATGACTAAAGTTGGGATTTTATTTTTACACACCAATGAAAAAATAACAGCGTCAAGAAATAAACATAGCATCATTCATTTGTTCATCTGTCTATCTATCTGTCATCCATCTATCCATCTATCATCTATCAACCAACCTATGTACATACAAATTATTCTCCATTATCTAAATTTGCCCAAATTAATCTGCAGTCATACAAGCATAGTCAAGAAATGAAATCAAATATAATTTCACAGTGGGAAAATTGCTTCGTTGTAGGGGAAAATTAGAAGACATCTCCGAAAGGTGTTTCTGGAAGAGAGTTTTTTTAGAAGACATGAAAAATAAGAGATGCGATTCCACCCATGACAATTTCACCTGGCTGGTACACTCATGTGGAATCTCAAGAAGTTCAGGCTGAGTATAATCATAATGGTGTGCCATTGTAACCTTTAGTCCACTAGAGGGAGGTAAAGAGTTGGGGTATTCCTTATAAGGAAAAAAAGGCACAATTTTCCGTGAGGGACTGGAGGGTCTGAAACTGTAGGGAGAGGCACTCTCACCTCAGAAGCACCCTTTTCTATGAATATCCTATATTAATATTTTAGCTATGAGAATTTCTTATACTATTTACTGAAAGGGAGGATTGTGTTTATATTAATTGGCTATTAGTCTGCATTTTGATTGTTGCTGGGACTATTTGAAATGGATGTTATATATAAATTTTCCCTGAGAGATTGGACGGATCTGAAGCTGCAGGGAGAAGCACCTCAGAATCACTCCTTTCTATGAATATCCTATATTAATATTTTAGGGATACCAGCAACTCCTGTAAAGAACAGAAGACATCCCAACACAGAGCACAGCTGCAATGTCGATGACGAAGCTGAAGTTGGTTCCCGGTTCCTAGTTCCTTATTCACAGTTCCTAGTTCCTTATTTGCAAAGCCAAAGCCAAATATTGTGGGAAAATTGAAAAGCTCTGCACCCTAAAATGAAGTTTGTAGGGGCACATATCATGCACCTACAGATTCAGCAGACTCAGCCCTCTAAGTGGACCTATACTGGGTCATCTTACAAAGTCCAGTTCTTGAGTTTACAGCTTCAAAGTAGGGTGCCCCTAGAACAAGTCAATGAGCAGAAAGAGGAGCTGCTGCAGCAGAAATTTTTTTGGATCACTTCAAATCACAGAGCTCTGAACTCCAGAGACTGCCCCCTGCAAGACGACATGTGCTGGTGCTGATCCAGTCTCTGGTTCTGGAGCTAAGGCCTCCTATTTGGACTGCCTCCTCTTAGACATAGCTGTGAATAAGGAACTGGGGAAAATAAAAGCCCTCAGTGCCCCAAAACAATTTTTGGATCACCCCAAATCATACAGCCCTGAACTCCAGAAACTACCCCCTGCAAGAGCACCAGCACATGCCATCTTGTAGGGCAGAGTCTCTGGAGTTCGGGTCTGTGTGATTTGGGGTGATCCAAAGATTGTTTTGGGGTGTAGAGGGCTTTTATTTTCCCCAGTTCCTTATCCACAGCAATATCTAATAGAAGGTTCTGGGAGGCAGTCCAAATAGGAAGCCTTAGCTCCAGAACCAGAGACTGGATCAGCACCAGCACATGTCCTCTTGCAGGGGGCAGTCTAGAGTTCAGGGCTGTATGATCTGGGGTGATCCAACGATTGTTTTGGGGTGCAGAGGGCTTTTATTTCCCCCAGTTCCTTATTCACAGCAATGTCTAATAGAAGGTTCTGGGACGCAGTCCTTCGCTCCAGAACCAGAGACTGGATCAGCACCAGCACATGTCCTCTTGTAGGGGACAGTCTGTGGTGTTCAGAGTTGTGTAATTTGGGGTGATCCAATTTTTTTTCTGCTGCAGCCGCCCCCCTTTCTGCTTATTGACTTGTTCTGGGGGCACCCTACTTTGAAGCTATTAACTCAAGAACTGGACTTTGTAGGTTGACCCAGTATAGATCGATTTAGAGAGCTGAGTCTGCTGAATCTGTAGGTGCATGATATGTGCCCCTACAAACTTCATTTTGGGGTGCAAAGCGTTTCAATTTCCCCACAATATTTGTCTTTGGCTTTGCGAATAAGGAACTAGGAACTGCGAATAAGGAACTAGGAACTGGGAACCAACTTCAGCTTCGTATGTCGATGCATCTTCAAGGGACTGGCTAGGCAGAAGTCAGAAAGACTGAGACCCGAGTCTGCTCAAAGACAACAGGGCCGTTTCCAGATGGCTTACCTGAAGCTGCTCCATGCCGCAATGTTGTGGATCGTGGCGGGGAAAATGCGAAATATCGCGTTTTCTCGTGCGAGTTTTGCGCGACGTCGCACAAAACTCGCGTGAGAAAACGTGATATTTCGCATTTTCCCCGCCACGATCCACAACATTGCGGCATGGAGCGGCTTCAGGTAAGCCATCTGGAAATGGCCCAGGCCTGAATTCTTGCATGTCAATTGTTGTTGTATATGCTTATTTACTGTTCCAAATAAAATGTTTTTACTAGTTGGTTCACTATTAATTATTATAAATGCAAGTGTCAGAAGGTGGGATCACACTGTCATAGATGTGAATTCTCTCAGTTCTTGAATTAAAAAATATATATTTATTTGATATTGCTCCTTGAACTAAATAGGTTACACCATCAAGTTGCAACCATCTCATGGCAACCCCAGGACTATGAGTTTTCAAGGATATATTATTTATAAGGATGAATAATTTGCATGTAGAATTCATTTAATTGATTAGTCAAGAAAGGAAAAAGGGGAAATCTGATTATATAACCATGTTACTTCACAGTTAACAACCACACTGGTTTAATTCTCAACAAAAGAGAATTATTGCAGTTGGTTTTAAAAAGGGAGGGATATAAACTGGCTTTCTTAGTAAGTTAAGCTAAGCAAACCCTTTGCCCACTTCCATAGATATTCCTTAGCTGCTTTCAGGGCAGAGTGGCTATTAAGGCCATCTAATTGGCTAATGGCCTCCCTCACCAGGGCTTGGTCGACCCTGTGGTGAGAAGGGCCCGTATGGGGTAGGTAGCAGTTGGCTAGCTTACAAGAGGAGGTGCACATAGCCTACAGGGCCCAGGGGAAGTGGTACCTGGCCCACCTAAAGCCTAGGCAGTTGGGGATGGGAGGTGGTGCCCAACCTGCCCAAACTTCATCTGGTCCAGGAGAGATGGTGTCCACACACCCAAGCGCGATGCAGGGGAGGCTCAAAGCCCACTTGAGCTACCTTGGGGACATGGATACTTAGCCAGCTGGGGAGGCAAACAGAGTCTCCTGCCATGACTCCTTTGGGGGGTGGGTCCAGGGGAGCTTGGGCTCAGAGCTGTTATCCAGGGCCATTTCCCTGTCCTTCTCCATCCCTTGCTGCTCGAGTGGAACTACAGTTAGCAATAAACATGGTTTATTGTGAAATAATATGGCTTTTCCTTATCAACTGCTTTCTGCTGTTCAGTTTAGGCAAGAATATAAGGATATAGCATTTGGGGGAAAAGATGCAGACCAGTAATCCAGCACTGGAGGCCAAGATGGAGAAGATCTCCACAGCCACCATGACCTTTCCTCTGGTGCTCAGATAACTTGGAACAAATGTCAGCCAAACACTGCAAAAGACAAACATGCTGAAGGTGATGAACTTGGATTCATTAAAACTGTCGGGCAATTTCCTGGCTAGGAAAGCCACAATGAAGCTGATGGTGGCCAGCAAGCCCATGTAGGCCAAGACACAGTAGAACATGGTGACCGAACCTTCATTACATCCCACTATAATTTCTTCAGTCAGTGAGTGTTTGTCAAGATCTGGGAATGGAGGAAAGTATCCCAGCCAAATAGCACAAATGAGAACTTGAACAAAGGAGCAGGAAAAGACAATGGAATGTGACAACCTTTTCCCCACCCATTTCCGGAAAATGTTTCTTGGCCTGGAGGCCATGAAAGCCAGCACCACAGTAATGGTTTTGGCCAAGACAGAAGAAAGAGCCCCTGAGAAGATGATGCCAAAAGTTGTTTGTCGAAGGAGGCAGGTCACCTTGTTAGGCTGTCCGATGAAGAGCAAAGAGCAGAGGAAGCAAAGAAGGAGGGAGATGAGGAGAATGTAGGTGAGACTTCGATTGTTGGCTTTGACTATTGGGGTGTCGTGGCGCTTAATGAAGATCCCAAGTACCAGAGCAGTCATCAGAGAAAAGAAAACAGCCCCAAAGGCCAAAATCATCCCCAAAGAATCTTGAAAGGACAAGAAGCTTGGAATCTTAGGAATGCATTGATCTCGATGCTTGTCTGGATAGTAACCTTCTTGGCAAGTGGTACAGTAATCCATATCTGAAAGAGGAAAAGAGGAGTGATGCAAGGCTATTGCAATTATTATCAGAAATAAAAAAAAAATACTTTTCCAGGGTCTAACTCTGTACTTAGAAATCAGATCTGTAAACATTTTCAGACATGAAAATATTTGATATGTTGTTGTTGGGGGGCGTGTTTCTATTTGAACATCCTTTGTTCTATAGTAACATTTGACCTTTCTGACATATAATGAAATGAGAAAATGAAGCCCGTTCTTGTTGGTGGAACTTTGTAGATCAGAGATGGGAGCCTAGCCATGCTTTTTATTGTCTTCCAATGTTCTTGCTGGAGGGATTATCCTTACAGTAAATTCTCATTGGAGGAGAACTTACAAGTTCTACTTCTCCACAGCTGAAGTCATTTGTTTTATTTTGCATTTACTCCCCCCGCCATGCTATGTTGATTCTTTAGCATCTGATTGTGTATGGATTCCCAAAATAAAGGGGAAACTTTACCCAATGTTGCCAGAAAAAAATCTCTCTAGTAATGCCCAGTGACCACTTTTATTCACCTCTGTTGGACATAAAAGCTACTTTGTCCATCACATGTCTCTGAACATTTTATTTTTCTAATTGCATGATAGAAAATAACTGGAGAAATGGATAATAAGAAATCACTTTCTTTGGCCTCAATTTCACATTTCCCAAATGTACAGATAGTAAACTACCCTCCCAGGCATCGCTCCTGAACACCTCCACAGAATTTTTTGATATTTGATTAGATTATTTTTCACTGTTGCATCTTCTACCTTCTTGGTTTGACACCTTGCCTTCTGGACATGGAGGACAATCATAGCAGCAAAATTTCTCCCCCTCCTTCTTTTTCCTGCTGTAACCAGGATAGCAGATGTCATTGCACAGAGAGAAGGGAGGCACCTACCCTTGAAAAAAGGAAAGATTTGCTTTGAGCTGATGATTTTTTGAGGAGGATAATTTATGCATAGGAAGAGAAGGCAGCATGGTATAACCCACTCTTGTCAGATCTCGGAAGCTAAGCAGGCTTTGAACTTGGATGGGAGACCCCCAAGGAAGATTCTGCTCCTCAGTTGCCTTGACAGCTCCTTGCTGGGGCTGCCATAAGTCACTTGCAACTTGACAGCACATATACACACACACAATATAAGTGCACACAAATTTTTAACTGATTTCCTCCCTCTCTGAGTTCAAGCAGTATGTGAAAAGCACAAGGTAATAATTTTTTAAAAATTAAAAAACTACAAAGTTAAACCATTGCACATTACAGTAAACATATGACGGAGCTTTATATATTGTCAGCACATCCAGGCCAATATTGTCTATTCTACTCTACTCTGACAGGCAATGGCTTGTGTTTATTGATTTTTTTTGTATCTATAGTCTGTTATTGTTTGTCAGTTTTTGTGTAATTGTGTTTTTATGTTTTTTTTTCTTTTTTATTACATAAAATTCTCAACAAAATCCCTCCTGGAGTTAATTCCACATAGTGGTGCTATGGCTGCCGCTGCCAACAAGAAGCAGCAGCATGAATCCTGGCTACCACAGAATAGACCTGTCTGATTGAGAGTAATCCCAAAAGAGCCTGCAGAGTTGACTTAAGTCAGCACTCTGGCCGTTTCCACGTGCTGTTAAAGAGACGGGCTACTTACTGAATGCTGGCGGGTTTTTTCACAGATTCGAGATGCCTCCGATTTCAAAGCGGAAGCAGGCAGTTTGTTTTTCGTCTGATCAGTGTCTTTTCTGAGACCGGGATTTCCCACTCTTTCCTGTGCCGGGTCAAGGACGCTGATCAGACAAAAGACAAACTGCCTGCTTCCGCTTTGAAATCAGAGGCATCTGGAATCTGTGAAAAAAACCCGCCAGCATTCAGTAAGTAGCCAGTCTCTTTAACAGCATGTAGAAATGGCCTGTATATCAGAGAGGCCATTGTTCAAGTTTGTAAGTCATGGAAGTCTCTCCGGAGAAGAATCAGAACCCTGAACTGAGCAGAGAAGCAAGTAGACAGCCTATGAAACGCTGTCCTTATTGGCTTAATAAACAAATTAGATGAGCAGCTCGCAAACTCTGGGCTGCTGCATTTTGCCCTCAACGATACTTTCAGACTATCTTCAAGGACAGACCACAGGAGACCATGTTACTTGCTAAGAGCTTATACAAGTGCGGTCCAAAGCAGACAGAATGGTTGAGTCATGAAAACTAGACAAGTTATGACCTTGTGGAGATGATCAATGGTTCTTTTAGTTACAACATCAACCTGTTCCTCAAAAAGGAAGGATGGGTCCAGTAATATTTGAATTGTCTCTGAAAACATTACCCTTTTAAAGAGAAGTATGTCAGTCCCTTATACAACATCAGTTTTTCCATTAGCATCGCCTCAAGTCGTGTGTGTTTGGGTAATTCTGAGGTGAAATTATACCAAAGATTTGCTGTTTCCTATTGTATCAGTGGCCAGGTCTACTGATATCCAGTATCCCCCCTAAGATGTTCCCAGAATGGATTTCAGAAACAGTAACAGCCCTCCTGAAAATCATGACCTTCCTGAAATTCTGAATTGAAATTAAAACAGAATTTGTGAACATCCAGAAAAATAAACTTCCTGTGTGTGATTAATCAGATTAATGATGCCATTATACAGTTCCTTGCACTGGAAGGGATTACAAAGTCATGCATGAAGGAAAGATTCTACTTTTTCTTCTAAAATTTAGTAACAATCTTATTCAATGGACCACTATGAATCTTGCCATTTGAGAGACTATGCTGTTATTATCCCACCTGAGTGAGGGCTTTGTGCCACTCAATTCTGTCCTCATCGATGGTGAGCTCTTTCCCTGGAGGAGCCCGCGGATCCAGCCTTCCCACTTTCACTCGGGTATAGGAGTTATTTGGGAAAGTGATCAAGTTGGTAAGGTCAAACCCGGCTGCTAGTTCCCCATGCTCATTAAAGCGAATTTCATCTCCAGCACTGTTGTTAAATGAGATCTTCTGAAGGCATGAATGCATCTAGAAGGAAAGACAGTGGAAGTCAAGGGGACAATAAATTTTTGAAATCTTCTCTAGGAGATTTTCAAAGAGACAAAAACCAGTTTATGAATGCAAGCAGTTTGCACATAAAGATATCAACAGACAGCATTTCATTCAGAGTGCTAGATAAGGCCAAAGAGTAGGCATGTGAATCTTGGTGGCTTTATAGATTTCTAAGATGTTCTGAAGAAATGAATGAATCGAGATGGAAAGAAAGAGAAAATCAAGGGAAATATAAAGCTGCGGTGTATACTCTATTGGTTTTGATTCTGTTAGTCTCTGAGAGAGGAACGAGTTTATGAAAGCAATGTATTTTTCTTTGAAGTTGTTTGACATAGACAAGTTAACTGTCAAGTATGGGCAAAGAGTATCTGGTGAATCCTAATGGCTTTAACAATTTGGTGTCATTCTCAGGAAACTTCTAATAAGATCCAGATAGGTCAGCCTGGGAATATCTGCAAGACCAAAGGCAGCCATGAACATTTTTAGGATTCTGGAATATGCAACCCAAAAGATTTCAGGTTGTTCCTGGGCTTTTGGACAGTTCAGGGCCTCTATTTTGCTGCTCTGCCTTGCTGGGGCATCAAGAGTCAGAGGTGAGACAAAGGATGAGTACCAAAGTTCCTTACTGATTTCATGGTCAAAGACGGGCTGATTGTTGCAGCAACACATTGTGGAAGCAGGCTGATCATTGCACAATACAACAACACATTGGAACCTTAGTTATGACATGAGAGTTCATCAGTGGACAGCAATTACCTGCCAGGGCTTCATCCTCAGAAGATCCCGTCTGCCCCCATCCTCCCTTGCTCTTTCTTGGGCTCTACATGTTTTCACATTGTGTAAGGCATACGCCAGAGCATGGACAGCATTATAAATACTATAGCTGTGGCCTGTCATAGCCCTTTCAAAAAAAGGTGCTCGAACACTCTCCAGTCTCTCCTCTCCTGTACACAGTTCACTAACGGTGGTTGTGTTAATGGAATCTGGAAGTGCACAGTCAAACACTTGTTCCCAGAAGTCCTTAATAAAACCATCTTTGTTTTCCCAGGTGGTATTGATGGTCTGAAGAAAGGTTTGGAAACCTCCAATCTCATTTGTGTGAATTGCGAAGGAAAGAGCACCATGGAACATTTGTACGTCAACACCCATTTGAAATATATTGAAGGCGAAATCCATCTGGGCGGTCATGATCCACACCTTTCCTGCAGAGGTCAAATATGGAGTATCTGGTAGCCTTACTGTTGCTGAGGGCAATATCAATATAATTTCTGCTAGCCACATAATGGTGGATGCTTCTCCATACACAACGATTGCATTAGCTTTACTGTTCAGTAAATCAGAACTATTATTGTGACAGTAGTTGTACATTTTTGAGAGACTATCAACACTGATACTTCTTGATGTCCTTATTACGAAGGCTGAACAGATGCCATGCCTGAGAAGCATCAGCTCCAGCGCCTGCAAGAAATGTTCTCCGCCTTCATCATCCATAGCAACGAGTCCAAACCATCTCCACCCGAAATGCAGAAGTAGCTGGACAATTCCCACGTACTGAAGGGCTTCATTGGGGACCATGCAATAAAAGGAAGGGAAATGGACTCGATCCTTCACAAGTGATTCAAATGATCCATAAGAAATCTTAGTAATGGTAAGAGCACTCATTAGCAAGGAAGGCAAGAATAAGGGCACCTGAGAATATATACTCATTATATTAATGTACACATTTTCCTTTCAGGCCAGCTTTAAGCCATAGTATCCCTATGGTAACTTATGTACGTGTTAATAAAAGGCTCTGTCCGTCTGCCCATTTGTTCATCTGTTTTTCTGTAGCAGGTGTAGATCCACAGAAAATAAATCCGGTGCCTCAAAATCGGCCACTGGCTTCAGGATAGGGTTGCCAGCTCCAAATTGGGAAATTCCTGGAGATCTGGGCGGGGTGTGTGTGAAACCTGGAAAACCTGGAGAAAGTGGGGTTTGGGGAGGGAAAGGACCTTGGCATGGCATAATTCCATAGAGTCCACCCCCCAAAGGAGCCATTTTCTCCAGGTGAACTGATCTCTGTGGCCTGGAGACCAGCTGCAATTCTGGGAGATCTCCAGCCACTACCTGGAGGTTGGCAACCCTACTTCAGGATGATCATGGGAGTTTATTTATTTAGATTTCTAAACCACCCTCCCCCATAACCAAGCTCAGGCTGGTGTACAACATTCTGATACAGTTCCAACAGCATAATTAAATCACATAATGAAATATATAAATTGCTACAAATTCAAACCGTCAAACAAGTCAGAAACCGTTAAAATAATGCAATCTGCAACTACAGATGGCTTTAAAACAGCATACACCCTTCCCTCCATATTGGGATGGATATGGTGGTAAACGTTGCTGTCCTCAGCCATGAGCCTGTCAGAACACTTCTGTCTTACACATCCTGTGGAACTGCATTAGGTCACATAGGTCACGGATGTCACCAGGCCGAGAGTTCCACCAGGCAGGCACCAGGGCCAAGAAGGCCCTAGCTCTGGTTGAGAACAGCCAGACATCTTTTGGGCCTGGGATCACCAGGAAATTCTGATTTTCTGAGCACAACACTTTTGGGGAGACATACCAGGAGTGTCAAAAATGAAGGGAATCGGAAGCCTCCTTGTCCCCCATGATTGAGACAAATAGCTATTCCACCCACCCCCACTGCCAATGCAAGCTACTAATGTTTGGTGATTGCGACAGGCATAACTCATTCGAAAATAAAGCTAGGAATCTCAAAATTGGCCAGCAGCTTCAGGATGTTGGTGGGACTTGCAGTAGCCAGAATGAAGGGAATTGGACCAGGCATAATCAGCAGAGTTGGACCTGCAGTGTAAGCAGTCATGGAGAAATTCCCCTGTATGTAAGTTCCCTTACTCCCTGGACAAAATATACCAAGTAGTTTATGAGGAATTATGTTGGTCGCTTTGATGACACTCCCAAACATTACTGATATGGTGACTAGCTGACACTAAGGTAGAAAGTACTAAGTAATTCTTCTCCAAAGGTAATGTTCATAAAGTGCTTAGCATATTGTCTCTGAGACCAGAGTCCCAACCAGAAGCAAAATCAAAAGGATTAGATCCAAACTGACAACAGCCCACCCAGAACAAACCAGCAATGGAACAGAGTTCCTTTGGTCGCCCCAGATCCAAGTCTGAAATGGAAATATTTTCAGTGCACATAAACTGCTAGCATATTCTCTCTGAGACCAGAGTTCCAATCAGAAGCTAACGCAAGCAACAAGGAATAACACTCAATCATAAAGCCCTGCCAATTAAGGTAGGAAAAGTGTTGACCAGTGAGCCATATATATATTTCTGTGGGCATTCGCCCACCCTTGACCCATTATGCAGGAAACAGGAAGCTTCCTATTATCACTGGTAATTTTGGATCCATCTTTCCAGAAATAGAATACATGTGAAATCAAGAAATGCCGTCGTATTCACTCATCCCACCTGTGGTATCATATAAAGACTGGAAAGTTCTGCCATGCGGGAGGAGGTGTCTGATCCCAGTCCTCCGATGATTGCTATGAGACCTTTCTGGGCACCACATTCATAGTTGGGGATGAACTTGTGTGATTTGAAGAGCAGGTCCATAGTGGTACGGTAGGTCATCCATGCATCATTGTAGCTGTCATAGATGTGGAATCCAAGGGTGGTGTTGGGTAAGACTGCGGGATCCTCATTGATCTCCTTGATGGCAAAAACCAAAGCCAGAACGTGCTGGTAGAACTTTGTTATCAAACTGCAAATAAAATTAATTTTTGTTTCACAGGGGCATTCAATCCATGTTTATTACAATATTGGTTATAAAGAAGCAAGGAAGAGCCCAGCTCGGTTCGTATAATGGCTGATCTTGTCCATCCTGCATACTCTACACCTTTGTACCATTTGTAAATCAACATGCCTTGAGCAATTTTTTTAAAATTTATATTTGAAAAGAAAAAGACAATAAACAATACATAAAGAAACATAAACAGAATATATAACAGCACGTTTAAGTTACAAAATATTATTCCTCTCCATCTCCTTACTTACTTTTACTCAAGATTTTATACTGAACATTTTATATTTAACATTCTATTTAACATTTTATATTCAATATTTTAAAATATTAGTTTTCTAATTGGTCTGCTCCCATAGTAACTATTCCTAGTTTTTCTTAATTTCCAGCTACATATTCAAAAAAATCTTTTCATTTTTCCTGAAATTCTAAGAAAATTCTGTATTATGCATATAGGAAGTTAATTTAGTTGTAGACTGGCTCCTACAATCCTGTTGGGATAAAATTGCCCAAGCAGCCATCAGGACAGTTTAATCATTCTTGGTGGAGGGAGTCTTCCAAAGGCTTCAAAGGAGACAGTTATTAGAGGAAAAGAATGAAAAAATATATAGTATCCTTCCTTCATTCCTTAGTTTATTCAAAACGTGTACATTTATTTATTGACCAACCAACCCATGCACATAAAAATTGTTCTCTTTTTCTAAATTTGTCAGAATTAATCTACAATCATACCAACATAGAGAAGAATGTAAAGATGAATTAAGATAGAATCATATATAATTTGTTAGGGGCAAAATTGACTCCTTACACAGGAATATTAGCAGACGTCTCAGAAGGGGATTTCTGGAAGAGAATTTCGGGGGAAATACGTAAAATATGAGACATTATCCCACCAATGACGATTTCTCCTGGCTGGTACCACTCTTGTGGAATCTGAAGAGGTTCAGTGTGAGCACATTTCATTGTCTGCCCTTCGCAAACTTCGTGAGGGAGCAGGATTAATAGCTGCAGCAGTATCACAAACTCCTTTCTCGCCATGGACTCTCTGGAGTTGATTTTCAGCATCATCACTAACATCTGCGAGGCTTAAACAAGGTGGATGGGATTGCAGTGGATTCTACGACAGCCACCATACTACTATAGCTACCCTCATCACCATTGTCTTTAGTCCCAGCAGTGTTCCAAAAGTATGTTTGCATGCCAGTTGAGAGACAATTGGCACAGACAGGGATGCTGCTTATCTGTAGTCTTTAATCTGAGCTTTGAATGACAGCGTGAGTTTTATAAAGAGAAATATCAGGCTTCGTGGTTGAATTTTTTTTCCTGGATTCCTTCTGGAATGCCTTTTGAGCTTTGTCCATGTGAATCAATGACCATCATTCCGCTAATTACAGGAGAGGTAATTACCTCTGCAAGCCTTTTGAACTGCTAAATCAGCAGAAGTGCGGGAGCAAACATATTTTTCTGATGTTGTTTCATCTCCTTTCTAGAGGGAGGGCTATTGGGAGGATGGGCTCAAGATGACCCTCAATAACCTTTTGGGATGGAATTCAAGAGGAAGTGGGCATCCTTAGAACTGCACTGACACGGCTACAATATGGTACTTCCTTCTCTAGGACAAACGGTTTCCTATCATTGTCAAGGTGCACCCACATTGGAATTTAAGTAAATTTTAAAGCATTGATTCATAGGATATTTGATGGATGTTGAAAAATGTTTTGTTCAGACTAAGAGTCCACTAGGCTTTAATAAATGAATGAATGAATGACTATATTGTATATGGCCATAGGCCTGCACAATCCAAAACCATTAAAAGCAAAAAAAATGCAAGAATACAGATATAATTACATAATTACATACATATAAATAAATAAATGAAATCTATCGTCATTTCCTCCCTCTCCCTGAAAAAATCTAATAATACAGGCAGGGAAGATATGATAAAAAACATTTACACTTAAAATGAAAAGAAGCTTTCCAGAACAAGCAACTGAGCATAAGGCAGATGCTTCTGAAAGCTCCAGGTTACATCCTCCCCAATTGCAGACTAGCTCATAATGAAAGAGGAGGGGGGAAACTTGTGAAACATGAGCTATATTTTAAAGGAAGAGAAATGTCATCTGAGGCTTACTCTGAAGACGGTTAAGAAAGTTCACCAGATGCAAAATTGGACATGAAAGGTTTTAACATGGTCCTGCGGCAGAAGTTATATTTAACTAGCAACAAAGCCCATTGTGGGAAAAAAATACAATGGGTTCTAGAAAGGGGCGGGCGGGCGGGCAGGCAGGCATTCACTCCTCCTCCGTCACTGATTCCAGCTGGTGAAGGAGAGGGCGGGCATTGCATCTGCTCCATGCCTGATCTGCCTGATCTTGGCTATGTGAAGGGGTGATGGGTTTGCTACCTGCTCCATGCCTGATACATGCCTGGTAAATGGGGGCGGGCATTGCCTCCTGTTTTGTGCCTGACTACAGCTGGGTGAAGGGGGGCCATTGCCACCTGCTCCGAGCCTGATCCCAGCTGGGTGAAGGGGGGTGGGCATTGCCACCTGCTCCCTGCTGGGTGAAGGGAAGAACAGGCATTGCCTCCTGCGCCGTGCCTGATCCTGATAGGTGAAGGTGGGTGGTGGGCTTTACTACCTGCTCTGCTTCTGATCCCAGCTGGGTGAAGGGGGTGCAGGGATTGTCGCCTGCTCTGTTCCTGATTCCAAATCGTATCACAGAAGGCTTCCCCCGGTAGCAACAACAATAAAGGAGCGGTTAAGAACCGCCCGGGAGTATGAAGAATTAACGAACTGATAGAATCAAATTTTCATACACTCAAACTGTGTTATTCAAACTGAAATAACATATTTATAACAATTAATGCTCATTGATCAAAACAGGTAGTATCTAATTCAGCAATTTCTTTTACAGAAAGTTTGAACAAGAGTCCCCAACAAGAGGACCCTAGGGTGTGGTGGCAAAGCAAGATGTAACACAGGTAGGTCTTATTGTTGGTGCTAAGACCTGAAAGTAATTGTATTTTCTTTTCCTTTTCAGATGATGTAAAGAGAGAATGAGAATCCAAAGGCTGAAATCCCCAGACTCAAGCTGTGCCCGGAACTTAAGCCAGCAAAACGTCTTTCAGTTCTTCGTCCTTAAAGACTTCCTCAGGGGCAGCCATTTGTGTCTATATCACACATATAGAAAATTAAACACAAACCTTCTAATGCGTAAGTTTGTTACATGTTAGCAAAATGTTACATGCTCACCCTTGCAGAGTCTCATTTCATACATGCCAAATACAGCACCCAGTATGACGCGGAGAAATCCTATGTACCATGACTCAGGATAATCTTGCTTATATGCAATGATATAGTTAAAGGTACAACATATACTAATGTAATTAAAGGTACAACATAATGACATAGAAAAATACTACGTACCAGAGCTCAAGATGAATCTTGCTTACATACAATGATATAATTAAAAGTGCAACCTCTACTAATGTAATTAAAGGTACAACATAGTCACTTTGTAATCCTGAAATTACTTACATACTTTTTGTTACATATACAGTATGCTTAACCATCAAATTGATACCAGTACATTAGTTGTCAAACAGGAATTATCCCAGAAAACATTTCAAGGACAGCTCATTGTTCAGTCCCTTTGGTGACATAGTGCCTAAAGTGTGAATCCACTTCGCCTCTTTGCGAAGAAGATCCTGTTGCTGACTGGATTCTCTGGTGGTAGTATAAAGTCCAACTGCCTTAATGTCCTTAACATCATGTCTCTTATCTAGAAAGTGTTGTGCTAGAAGCACCTCTTATACCTACTCCACTCCTAATACCAGCTGGGTGAAGGCAGGAGGCGGGCATTGCCACCTGCTCCCATCCTTCTCCTGGCCTGGGCTTCCCACTATGTCATGTTTTCTGGAGGGACATGGTGCCTTGCCTAGGCTTCCCTCCATGGCAGCGCCCCTCTGGTGGTGCACCGTGGTATAAAGTGAGTTGTCTGAAATACGCTGACTCAGTTATATAGATTGGTATTATCACTTTAAATGGCTCAGTTGCTGATTTCTTTGTTGTTTGTCTAAGTGCTGGTATGGATTAAAAAGGGTGGCACTTAGGTCAAAGATAGGGAGAAATCCTAAGCAGTTAAGTCCCATGATGTTCCATGAGCTTTGCTCCCAAGGAAATGTTCTTAGGATTGTTCTGCTGTTCCAACGTATTTGCCTACAACTGAAGTTCAGCTGCCACGTCCCTGCTTCACATCGCAATTGAGTTGAGCTGTGATTGGTAGGCACCTCCCCCCCATGCAATTTAATTTATCAGCTTGCTTTCTACCTTCCAGATATTTCTTAAAACTATGCTATGCCAGGTGGAATTTGTAGGATGAGTAAAACTGATCTGCTTATGCAGGCTACCTCCTTGCTCCGCTGATAGCTAGTTTTATTCCACCTTTTGTTTGTTTTAATGTTGTTTTTCATTTCATTGTGGTTAGGGAAGATGTGAGCTTTACACACCACACAAATTTAGCAGCTAAGCATACTATGACCTGGATGGCCCAGGCTAGCTCAGTCTTATCAGATCTTGGAAGCAAAGCAGGGTTGGGCCAGGTTAGTACTTGGATGGGGGACTGTCAAGGAAGTCCAGGGTTACTACGGAGAGGCAGGGAATGGCAAACCACCTCTGTTTGTCTCTTGCCTTGAAAACCTTATGGGGTAGCCATAACTTTCCTCCTATTTGTTGGTGCTTTACACACAAACATACTATATTCATTTGCTATGACTGCTTGTGAGCTGATCTTTGGGCATCTTTTCTTCACCACTTCACAAGCTCACCTAAATGGAGCTAATTCTCTAACACAGCAGTGTCAGAACTTTGCAGTTCTCTCGCCTTTCTCTGCAGGAACAACTCAGATGGTGCGAGAGGAGGGAGCTATCACATGGAAGTTGCAGTGGTAAACATTAAAGGAATTGGATAATCTTGGCACATACAATTCCCAGAAACCTGTACCTCCTGCTTTTTTGAGTTGTCTGTGGTTGTCTGTGGCAGGAATAACTCATCTGAAACTAAAGCTAGGAAACTCAAAATTCAGGACAAAGCAGTATAAAAGTGTTCTAGGATGGAAACAACCAGAATCACTGTGGGGAATTGGATAGGAAGATGTCGCCAAATTTCACAAAACACTACATCAACAATATACACTGAGTAGAATATCCACTGCTGAACAATGACATTACATCACTTTGGAAGACAGCTTCATTCACACTATGTCAAACTGTTTCACATTGGTAGTAGTAAATCAAAATTCAAGTCCAATAGCACCTTAAAGACCACTGAAATTGTCCATGATATACATTTTTGTGAGTTAAAGCTCATTTTGGAGTGAGACCCAGGCTGGAAGTCTTAGGATATAAACATAGCCCCCCTCTGCTACCAGGATGTCCCAACACAGCCCCTTTTACATTGGCATGAGCCCAGCAATAATGTGGTGTGGTCCCTGAGTGTCACCAATGTATCCCCAGATACAATGGCATGTCCAGGAAATATACCAGCAAAAGGAGGGGTGGGGGGATTCACTGAGATCCAAAGCAGGTCAGAATTTGGTTTAGAAAAGTACCTGTAACGTCACGTTTCATGAACCATGAACTTTCATGAACCTGCCCCGGATCATGAACTGGTTCATTTTGGTTCATGAACACATCACTTTTGTGCCAGCAAATCACCACTTTTGGGATCAGCAGAAGGTCACTTTCAAGTCATCAGAAGGTCTGCAGAAAGCCCAACCCCCCCATTGCCTAGGAAACTGATTGATTGGCACCAGGCTGTCTGCAGTGACAAACCAAAAAACGAACCAAACAAACCACCCTAAAGTTCGTGGCGGTTCATCAGAAATGGGCTCTGACAAACTGCTGGTTCACGGCCTGGTTTGTGACGAACTTTCGTTCGTATTTCAGTTCGTGCCCTTCTCTAGTTTTCACATCTCCTGGGACACAGCCAAGCAACAAACAGGCAGGTTACTGAGCAATGGTTTTTTATAAGTTCTCACAGGTTTGCATTTTTTGCATTTGATTTGGGCAAGAAAAAAGAAAAGCCGATGAAGAGTCAAAACAGCCAAGATACTGGGAGCACTGTAGAAGTCCAATTCAGATTAGAGCAGCCTGAAAGAGTGGGGTTTAACTTGTCCATTCCTGAGCAGCAGAACTAATCCAAATCACACTCCCCGTGGCTTTAAAGAAAAGAGAAGCAATGGGCACATACTCATCTCTTTTTTTCCCTTTGAAGAGCTAATTGAACTGAAGTACTTTCACTTTTTTTTCTTAATCAGTTGCCCTTTGTTGTTGAGTTCAGGCCTCAGTATAATTACATAGCATTTGGGCAAAAAGATGCAGCCCAGTAAGCCAGCACTGGAGGCCAAAATGGAGAAGATCTCCACCACCACTATGTCTTTTCCTTTGGTGCTCAGATAGGTGGGGACAAAGGAGAGCCAAACACTACAGAAGACCAACATGCTGAAGGTAATGAACTTGGCTTCATTAAAAGTGTCAGGTAACTTCCTAGCAAGAAAAGCCACAATGAGGCACACTGTGGCAAGAAAACCCATATAGCCCAAAACAAAGTAAAACATGGTGACTGAACCTTCGTTGCATTGAACTATAATTTCTTCAGTCAGTGACTGCATGTCCAAATCTGGGAATGGGGGAGAAATACCCAACCAAAGAGCACAAATGCCTACTTGAACAAGGGAGCAGGAAATGACAACGGAATGTGCCAGTCTTTTCCCCAGCCATTTTTGGAAAATGTTTCCTGGGCTGGAGGCCATAAACACTATCACCACTGTAGTGGTTTTTGCCAAGATTGAAGAAACAGCAATTGAGAAGATGATGCCAAAAGCTGTTTGTCGGAAAAGGCAGGTCACCTGGTTTGGTTGTCCAATGAAGAGCAAAGAACACAGGAAGCAAAGGAGGAGAGAGATAAGGAGAACATAGGTGAGACTCCGGTTATTGGCCTTGACGATGGGACTGTCCCGGTATTTGATGAAGATTCTAAACATCAGAGCTACAATCAGAGAAAAGGAAAGGGCCCAGAAGGCTAAAATAATGCTCAAAGTATCTCCAAATGAAAGGAATCTTGGAATCTTGGGGATGCATTGATCTTGGTCCTTGTTTGGATAGTGGTCTTCTGGGCAAGTCATACAGTAATCCATGTCTGAAATAAGAAGATAGAGAACCTGGCATTTTTAGGATGAAAATTGTTTGGTCTACAGTGACATGATGTTTTCAACTGTATTTTAATGAGAAAAATGGTTGGTAGATACCACACAGGCTCTGATAGGCTGAAAATTCTTAAATCAGCCCTTCTTTTGCAACAAAGGGGATATTTTCCACCCTCCCTGTCTGTGCTGCCTGCCTTTCCTGGCTTCTTATGTGTTAATTTTTACTTCCATTGCAAATACTAGAGGGATTTCGGGGAGCCCATCGTGTTTGTCATTCTAACTCTCACAATCCTCCTGAAGCTGGCATCCAACTCTGAAGCTCTTAGATTTATTTTCTGAGGAATTATGCATGCCACAGTCAAATGGACAAAGGGATGTCCCCCTCGTTTCTTGTTACAGATTTCCTGCCCCATCCTCTGTAATTGCTCAACAGTTTTTGCTCATGAATATTCTTTTCCTTGTTATAACCAAGGACTTCAAGTTCACGTAAAGTTAGTTAACTTACTTTGTATTGATTTTGAGCCGCAATATTTCTTCTCACCAACATATATTGTCATCTAAAGCAGAGTTTCATCCTTCTAAGCCTGTGGACTTTAGTGGATTTAGAAAGGGTAATTTTGCTTAGGACTGAATTGTTTAATGTCTAACTTCACTCACATTAAGGTACAAAATGCTGGTAGTGAGTGTCCTGTAGGCATCCTATTTACTCATCCAGGCAGCGAATTACCTTTCCAAGTCTAGATTTCACATCCCCCAAAGAATTAAGGAGCAGGAAAAAAATAGCTTACACATATCAACTCTCTAGGAATCTCCCCTAGTCTCCATAGTAAATAACCATAGAGACTAGGAGAGGCAGCCTAGAGCATCACATAGAAATGACATCATATCATCCTAAAACTTCACCCTTCCCAGAAATCTCTCCCCCCACCCCCAATATCTTGGCATTTGCCGAGGCAGTTTTGGTAACCCTAACATGGACTGGAATTTTTACAAGAAAGGTTCCTAAAGGTCTAGAATAATTTGGAATAGCTGGCCAGGAAATGCCTGAGGGTCTTGGGAAGAGACCTCAAAGACACAAAATTAGATGGTTTCCATCACAAAGAAACTTTGCTTTCTCTAAACACTTCATGCAATGTCAGTAGTAAAAAAGGAATCTTATTTCTGGTCAGTAGTGGTGAAAAAGAACTTAGAGGCCATCAAGATTTGCAGACTGTAAGCCTTTCAGAGTCAGAGCTCCCTTCTTCAGACATGAGTAGGAATGGAGACACCTGAGCCTTTATATTCCAGCCAAAGGTGGGTGAGGTGTTACAAGTAGAGATGGGCATGAACAGAAAAACAAACATGATGTTCGTTGTTCATTGCCATCCACGAACAGGGACTCACGAACACTTACGAGCATGACCTGTTCACGAACATGTTCGTGGTTGGATATTTATGGGGGCCAGCATCCTCTCCTCCAGCGTCATCCAAGTTTGGTCAAGATCCCTACTGCACCACTCCCAGAAACCTGACCTGAGCAGGCACCAGGAAAGGTACCAATAATAAATAATAGCTTGGCCCAGAGCCTGGCAGCAGCCCTGGAACTTTAAGGGGTAGATCCCAATCACATCACACACAAAGAAAATTCAAGCTTCAATGCACTCTATCAAAATGCCAACAGCAGCTGTCTCTTTACCTCTCCACTGTCTGCAAAGCCAGAGCTGGGAGCCCCCCTCCCCTCTGGACTTTGCTCCCTTGTAACAAATTTGGAGCTCCACACTTGAAAGGAAGTCCTGCCTACCAAGCTAGATTGGGGTTTCCAGGTCAACAGCAGAGTTCAGACAGAGTTCAGACAATCCCTGCCTAAGTTGCCAAGGGAATTGATTGCAGGTGCCAGACTGTCTGGCTTGACGAACATCAACGAATGAGGCTCGCAACAACCACCTGTTCATTTAGAATGGGGTCTCACAAACAGCTTGTTTGCGAACAGCAGATTGGGCTGTTCATGGCTTTTTTTTGTTCGTATTGCTGTTCATACCCATCTCTAGTTATAAGGGAGGGTGTTGGGATGTAAAGGTGCAATGATTAGATGAGGGAAGTAGCAAAGGAAGCTGTCAGGATGTAAAGTTACATTGTGGCCATGCATGGCAGCCGCGGAGCGGCTTTAGCGTGGGGCCGAAGTTTGCCTCCTGAGAAGGAGAAGGAGACAGATGGCTGTCCTGGGCATTCTGGTCTTTACATTGTGGAGGCAGAGACAGAGCTGGTTAAGGCATCTCTGCCCCCAAAGGCGCAGGTGCTTCTTGCGATCGGATGGAGCAGGAGGCATTTTTCTGGAGCTCCTGATCTTCCATTGCATGGAGGAATCCCTGGGTGAGCGAGGCAACGTCGTCGTCATCAGGAGCGAGTGGCGTATTGTGCCTCTTCCCCGGCTTTTGCCTGCTGACGGCAGTGGTGGTTTTGCAGCAATGGGTTATTCAGCTTGTGGGGCACCTGGTGGTGTTTGGGGCAGTGCAGAGGAGCATTCCTGGCTGCTATCCCTTGCTGCAGAATGGTTTGCTGGCACGGTAGTGCCTATTGGGTTCCTCGGGTTTTTTTTTGCTAGGTGCTGGGAGGGAGCAGTTGGTCCTTCACTCCCCCCTTTTTTCTTAGGCCGCGGCCAGGTGTTCTTGCCTGTCATGATTGGCAAGGAGGCCTGCGTGGGGGTGTCTAGACCCTTGCGGGTAAGCAGGCCCAGTGGGGCTACATGGGCCTTGCGTGCCCAGTCCTCAGCGTTGCTTTGAGTGGCGCCGTTTTTGGGGACACCCTTCTGGGTGAGCATTAAGTACTGGCCACCATTTTGTGGTGGTGGCCATTTTAGTGTGCAGCTGCTGATTACACAGGCTGGCAAAGTGGTAGCCTTATAGGAACTTATCCTGTCATTTCATATCAATCTGTGGGGCAGCAAGCCATTTCAGTGCTCTTGCTACACTGGCACTGCTGATTGTTGGTTATTGTTTCCTTTACTTTCCCTACTGGGGATCATACTATAGTCACTTAATAAATACATCAACAAATAGAGAGTTGGTGAAGCACAACAGTTAATTGGACTACGCTGTTTGTGCCTTGTTGGGATGGCATCTAGAAAGGGCAAGGGTCAGGCCAAAGGTAAGCAGCCTGCTAAGAAACAATGTCCCAAGAGAGCCCCCCCCTGCACTCTCCTCTTCCAAGGATGAGGGGGACAGTAGTTTCAACATGGAGATATTGAAGCGGTTGGAGGCTTTGGAAAAGAAAAAAGGGACCGCAGCTACGACTGGGGACACGAGTAAATGCAGTCAGCTGGTTAGATTAGCATCCAAATCGGCCTTCCACTTGGAAATTTTGAACCATGTGTCTGCTCTTGAGTCCACTGCAGGTTCATCAGAGGCTGGACCTATGGCTGGCTGTGAGATATGTGAGGCGGAGGAAGATATGGTTTGAGAAGTTGAACCGGAGGAACGAGTGGAAGGAGGTCAAGTTGCTGTGGTTGTAGAGCCTAGTGGGCCAGAAGGTAAGTCTGCCCTGCCGCAGCAGGCATGTACCTGGCCATGGGGACCCTGGGGTCAGGCCGCTGCCTCCGGGTCCCTAGGTCCCTCCACATCTTCTTCTTTCAACACACCAGCTTGACAGATGCCAGGGCACTTGGTGTGGTCAGACATGGGTTCTGGTGCAACTAGTGCCCAGTCGGCCACGGGGAACCTTCAACAACCTGGGGGGGTGGTTCTGACAGTCAGGCTTTTAGCGTACCTTCTTTGGGCTGGCAGTATGGAGCATACCTGCCATGGAGCCTCATGCCTTATGGTGCTTATGGTCAGGTTCCATACAGGGCGCTCCCCTTTGGTGATATAGCCCTGCCCCTGGGGAATCATCTTACCCAGGCTACCAGGAATAAGATAGTCAAAGGGGAATACGTGGACATTTTCACCCTTTTATTCCGTGAATTGGAAAAGAAGGATAAGGATGATCTAGATGATCAGGACAAAGAAAAAATTACACGAAGGAAGGTGGGCTGCAGTTGGCACAATTGGCTCCTGGGGTTCTTGATATATGCGGGGGTTTTGGGTAGGACTCAGCCTTTACAGGCAGTGTCCCTATTCCAATATCTAAATATAATCTATAGGGGGTATACTGACTTTGTTGGTGCTTCATGGCTACCACCACCTGTACAGACTGCCTCCAGGGAACCCCAGGTGCAAGTCCTTCCCTCATGCTGTACGGCTGAGGCTTTAGGAGCTTGATGGGGGGACCCCTTTGCCTGGCCGGCTGGCCAGACTGAGGCCATTCTAAGAATGGCTCATGCTCGGGGCAGTGGGGCTCACCCAGACAGGTCAAGGTGGATGTCAGGGGTGACCCCATGGCTTGACCTGTACCACCAGTTAGCCTTTGCTGCAGTTTAGTGTTGATGTTGTGTTTAATAAAGCGGCTCTTAATTCCAAAGCCTTGTGTTTGTTTCATTCTTCCAACTGGGGGGGCAATGCAATTTGATTAGAGCCGAAATTAGCATCTGTTGTGAGATAAGAATCCTGTATGTTACAGCTACATCTGTTCCAGTTCCTCTGACAGATATTCTCACCTGCAGGATCTATAGCAGACAATTTTGGAATTACAGTACTCACCCGATACACTAAGAAAACAGATCGACAAAGCCAGAATGTTATCAAAGGAGAACCTGCTACAAGACAGGCCCAAACAAAATAACAATAGAACACGACTGGTGGTCACAGAGCTGTCTGTGACCAGTTCAGCGTTGACTTGAAACCTATGCTGGACAATGATACTCTTCTCTCACAAGCATTGAGAGGCAAACCTTGTCTTGCCCACAGACTGCCCCCTAACCTTAAACAACTCACTCATAATAATGTACTTCCCATCACCAACACGAACTCTGGAACCAGAGCCTGCAATAAACCAGGATACCAACTCTGTCCCCGTATTTACTCCAACAGCATGTCACTGGACCTAACAATACCAGTTATACCATTTCGAGATCATTCCCCTGTTCATCTCCCAATGATATATATGCCATCAAGTGTCAGCAATGCCCTTCTATTCTCTACAAACAGGTCAGTCCCTTTGCAAAAGAATAAACAGACATCAATCTGACATTAGAAATCACAACACTCAAAAAACTGGGAGAACATTTTAACCCCTCCCCATTGTGGAAATGAGGTGTTAACCACTTTCTCCTGCCAACAGTCCCTCAAAATTTTTGGATATTGGATTAGACTTATATTTGTCAAAAATAAATCACTTACCTTCTTTGTCTGACATCTTCCCTTCTGGACAAGGAGCACAAGTATAGCAGCAAAATTTCTCTCCATCCTTCTTTATTCGGATAAAACCAGGCTTGCAGAATTCATTACACACAGAGAAGGGAGGCAGCTGTCCTTGAACAAAAGAAAAAAGTTACAGGCATGAAGATGCTTACTCATATACGCATATATACTCCACATTTTAAATCTAAGGAAGATGATTTGGCATTGCTAGGCACAATCCCTGTGTTCTCTCAAACAGAAAATACTCTAAACAAATAGCTAAACAAACAAAGACAGTTATTTTGCTGAGGGGAGGGTGGATAACAGCTCAGCTCGCAGCTGATCCCACATCCTCTGTGTTCTGGCTTCTGACCAGCAAGGAGCTGCAAAATTGTTTGCAGCTATTCGAGTCATTCAATGCAATCAGAAGGCAGCCCTGATTGGCTCACTCTCTGAGGGTGAGTGCTGAACAAAGTAAATTTGCGTAAAAACGTGCAGTATCCCTACCCCAAATCAATAACCAATGCTCAAAAGGATTTAAATGAATAGGGGCTTATGTGTGGAAAGCCAGTATCCATGATCTCATCTATACTACATTCATTGGAAGGAACTTTTACTGTCAAAAAATGACCTGAACCCCAAAGGGGGATGGATCCTACAGTGGAAATCCATTCTGCTGACATTGCCGTTGAAAAAGAAAGACACCAGTAATCAGCCAGCCTACATGTTGGGCTGTTAATTGGTCAGTCAGTGTGCGGGGCTGGAGAAAGCTTTAAATAGCCTCACCATGTGTTGGAGCCCGGTATTTGAATAATAGAATCATAGAGTTGGAAGGGGTCTTACAGACCATCTAGTCCAACCCCCTGCACAATGCAGGGACAGCCTAAAGCATCCCCAACAAGTATTTGTTCAGCCACTCTTTGAAGACTGCCAATGATGCGGAATCCACCACATCCTTAGGCAGCCGATTTCACTGCTGAATTACTCTTAACGTGAAGAAATTTTTCCTAAAGTCAAGCTGGTACCTTCCCTTCTGTAGCTTAAATTCATTGTTTTGAGTCCTATCCTCTGTTACCAACAGAAACACCTCTTCTCCACACCCCACAAGGGGGGGGGTGACAGCCTTTTAAATATTTTAAATTAAAATGTTATTAAGGTTTATAAAATACACGCTGCGTCCTTGAAATTTATGGGTTAACTAAACCCTGAATAAAGGAAGGTACAGTTTACAAGATCTGAGCAAGGCTGTTACTGATAGGATGTTTTGGAGGTCATTATATATTGAGTGTTATTATTATGTTATTATTATTAATTCATAGTGTTGCTATAAGCAGCTTGACAGCACATAACACACACACAAACCCTTAATGAAGAAAGGACTGCATTTGTCCTCCTTAAATCTGCTAAGGGTTTTGGGTTTTTTTTGAGAGTATAGATATATCCTCACCTGAGGGAGGCCCCTGAGCCACTGGATTCTGTCCTTGTGAATGGTGAGCTCTTTCCCTGGAGGACTCTGAACATCCAGCCTTCCAACTCTGACTCTGACATAAGAGTTATTTGGGAAAGTGACCAAGTTTGTTATATCAAAACCAGCTGTTAATTCTCCATGCTCATTAAATGTAATTTCATCTCCAACACCGTTGTTGAATGAAGTTCGTCGAAGAAATGAGTGGAGCTAGATGCAAAGAGGAAGAATGAGTGGAGCTAGATGCAAAGAGGAAGAATAGGAAAGAGATAGATTCAGAGCTTTTTCAATCCAGGAGAGAACCACTGTATCTGAATGCAACTATTGTGCAACTGAAAAAACAATGCAGAAGATCCAATTTTTGATGCTAGGTATGAGAAAATACTGTGAATTATGGGGCAGTTGATGCTACTGTGGAGCAAACTTCCAAAAAAGGTCCATGTAGGACCCATTTGTTTGTTGTATGCTTAGCTGACAAGGAAGAGATACAATCTGAGAGGACGTAAAAGGATGGAGCCTACAGAGATTTCACAGTCATATGCTGGTATGCTGAACAATCTTTTTCACCGTAACATTTGGAACATAACTGACAGTTGTCAGATACACCTCCAGCATATCTGTCATGTGTTACAGATTTCTTGCTGCAGTGTGTAGTGTACCTCTGAGAACATGCAGAGGGAAACCTGTTTTGCTGAATGATAGCTAGCTGCTTATCTTGCGGGTGTTTTGGTTACAATTTCCTGGCAGGCCTGAGAACGTGGCCTTGAAGTTCCAACAGAGACTGCACCAACCTCCAAGAGACTGAGCAGAGCTCATCCTTTCCCTCCTCCCCTCTTCCCTGGCTCCCTGGCTCTGCATGCCAAAATCCTCACGGACTTTCTTTCCCACTGGTGTGTGTGTGGGGGGGACTTTGCCCTATAATTAACCTTGCTTTACTACACTGAGTCATTCCAGCCAATGATCCTGTCTGACCATCTTGATACTGGTATTCTTCAAGAAAGTAACTTTAACTCATACACCTAAGCGATGCAGTGAAGTGCTTGGGATGGGGGGGGGGGAATACCTGGCAAGACCTGACATTTTGGCTGGAATCGCAGTGAGGAGACATTACCTGCCAGGGCTCCACATGCAGATAAGTCTGTCTGTTCCCATCTTCAGTTGCATTGTGGCTGGCAGTGCGTGAGTGCATGATATGTAAGACATGTGCCACAGTATAGACAGCATTATAGATACTGTAACTGTGGCCAGTCATGCTCATTTCAAAAAATATGGCTGGCACACTCTCCAGTCTCTCCTTCCCAGTACATCTATCTTCCACCTTTGTTGGTTCTCTGGAATTTGGAAATAAACAGTCAAAAGCTTGTTCCCAGAAGTCCTTGATAAAACCATCCCCTTTGGCCCAAGCAGGATGAATAATACGAAGGAACTTTTGGAATTCTGAGATTTCATTGGAGTGAATTGAGAAAGAAAGAGCACCATGAAACATTTGTATATCGAAATTCTTTTGAAAAACAAGGAATGCAAAATCAATCTGGGCAGTTGTAATCCACACCTTCCCTGCAGAGCTTCTCTCTGGATTTTCAGACTCTGGTAGAGGAATCCATACTGTGCGTGTCCATAAAAGGAGAGCAAGCCACATAATAGTGGCTGGTTCTCCGTAGATGATGACTACATTGGCTTTGCTGTCCAGGAAATTTGAACGATTACTGTAAAAGTTTCTGATCATTTCTTCCGCATTATCAAAATGGAGCTTCCTTGGAGCCCTTTCTATGAAGGCTGCACAGATTCCCTTCCTGGAAAGCATTGGCTCCAGTGCCTGCAAAAAATGTTCTCCACCTTCATCATCCATAGTGATGAGCCCAACCCATCTCCAGCTGAAACGCAGAAGTAGCTGGACAATTCCCACGTACTGAAGGGCCTCATTGGGAACCATGCGATAAAAGGAAGGGAACGGAGTTTCATCGGTTACTGCAGATTCAAATGAGCCATATGAAAACTAGAAATAGAGATTACAAGGAAGGGCAATAAAGATTGCTTATCATATATGCCACCTCTCCAGAGAGCTGATTGAAGTGGCTTACAAAAGCATGAAAAGCCAACCTTTCAAAACTGAAGTCATTAAAAATGCCATTAAAACAAGACAATGCCATTAAAACAAGCGGGAGCACAACAGCATAAAATACACAGTAAGCAGCCTAAAATATTGTAGATAAATGATCATTGAGCTAGAAGCAGATCATGAAACATCCTCCTTTATAAAAGGGTAACCGTGTTCCTGACAACTCACATTTAGCACAGGAGCAGTTGCACTGTCGCCAACCGGTCAGCTGGGAAGGGATGGGATTGCCAAGCGCACAGCCTGCCCCTCCCAGCTGATCAGCGGGCACGGGGCAGTGAGCCACTGTTTTCTACCTACCCAGCTGATCCATGGCAAGGGGGGCTGTGAAGCCTGCCCCTCAGCTGGGCAGGGAGAAGACAGGTTCATCCACCTTCTCCCTGCCCAGCTGATCCACGGGCAAGGGGGGGGGCTGCGGATCCTGATGGCAGCCCGCTGCCGCCCCGATGGCCCGGCCGCTGAGGTATAGCCAACTGCTGGGTGGCCTGGCCCAGCGGCCCTCTGTTGTGTGGGCCAGCTGGCCAGCACCCTGCTACAACCCATTGTATTATGACAGAAGGATAAAACTCCTTCGTTGAAACCTAGGTGAAAAGGAATGTTTTAGCCTCGCATTTAAAAGAAAGTATGACTTGGGGAAGGCATTCCAAACATGATGGGCTACCACCAAAAAAGCCCTGTGTCTGATCGCCACCCTCCTCACCTATGAATTTAGAGGCACAGAGATCAGGGACTCAGAAGAGGATCCTAACATGTTGGCACTAGGCTGGACATTACAAGGAGACATTCACCCAAGTGTACAGGCCCCAAGCCAAATCTGCAAACATAGAGTCAAATAAAACTATTTTTTCTTATGTTTTTCTTATTTTTTTCAACATAAATATTTATTTTCAAATAAAAATGCAATTAATGTAATGTATATATTTCTTGCTTCTTTGTTAGAATGTTGTGGCAGAATGCACTTTAAGGAGGGTTTTCTAAGTTCAGAACGTACAGAATTAGAAAGGGAGGAATTAACAGTGGCTGGAATAAGGCTTTTCCCTGAGTTGGGCCGTCCGTCCATCAACAGATACAACTGGGTGTCATCTGCATATTGATGACACCCAAGTCCAAAACTTCGCACCAACTGGGCAAGGGGGCGCATATAGATGTTAAACAATAAGGGGGAGAGTATTGCTCCCTGTGGACCCTGCACACCAAAGCGTGGTGGGATGACAATTTCTCCCCAAGCTCCACCCTCTGTCCCCGACCATGGAGAAAAGAGACAAGCCACTGTAAGGCAGTCCCTCGTATCCCCACATTGGCGAGGCAGTGAGTCAGAAGATCGTAATCGACTGTATCGAACGCTGCTGGCAGATTCAATAATATCAGCAGCGCCAAGCCGCCTTGATCCAGATGTCTACGAAGATTGTCTGTGAGGGCAACCAGCAACGTCTCCGTCCCATGTCCTGGATGGAACCCGGACTGGAAGGGGTCTAGGGCTGAGACACCCTTCAGGAACCCCTGCAGCTGTTCCACCACTGCCTGCTCAATCACCTTTCCCATAAATGGGAGATTCGAAACTGGGCAGTAATTGACCAGGTCAGTGGGGTCCAGTGATGGTTTCTTCAAGAGAGGTCTCACCACGGCTTCCTTTAATGTCCCAGGAAAACCCCGGAGCCTAAGGATAGATTAGCAATGGCCTCCAGCGAGGACCGCAGCCCCTCGACACTGGCCAAGGGGCTCTAGGAACTCTCGGGTTGTTATGCAGAAGCAGGCAATGGCAAACCACCTCTGAGCATTTATTGCCTGGAAAACTCTATGGAGTCTCCAAAAGTCAGCTATGGCTTGATAGCACTTTATACCACCAGGCTTGCTGAGGATCCCCCTTCTCTTGGCAAGAACAGTGTGAAACATGAAATCCCATTATCTCATCATTGATTGTTAACATTGACCTCAATCTGTATAAACCTCTTGTCACTTGGACAAAGAAGAAAGAGAGGAAGGCAATTTCATTTGAGGACATTTATGCATATTTTCCCTCTTACATCTCAGCTGGAAACAGAATCACCTAAAATGATCATTGGTATAAGGACTGTTCTGTCTCTTCTTTAACATACATACCCTTTATCATCTAATTCTCTATCTATTCAGTCCATCAGTCTTAGGAGCAACATGACACTACACATGTTAAACACACAGGTCTGAATTGGAACCCTTCCCTTCATCAGACTTTTTAGATTGAAGGTATATCCCAATGGATCTCCTTAGATCTTTTCCTGGTTTTTAGTCACTGTTCTTCCCCCTTTCTAGCCATTAAAATGATGTGAGGAAAAACAATGGACTGAACTACATGTGACTTTGGAGAAATCACTGCAGTTCTCAGGCATTAATCCTACCTGTGGAACCTTGTAAGGACTTAAGATGTCTGCCATGCATGAAGAAGTATCTGAACTAAGTCCTCCAATGACTCCTATCAGCTTTTTCTGGACACTGCAGAGGTAGTTGGGTATAAAATGATGTGATTTGAAGAGCAAGTCTAGAGTGGAACGGTAGGTCATCCTTGCATCAAAATAGCTGGAGTGGATGTGGAAACCAAGAGTGACATTGGGTAGGATCTTCACATTTGTATTGATCTCCTTGATGGCAAACACCAGAGCCAAAATATGCTGGTAGAACTTGGTTGTCAAACTGCAAATAAAGTGACTGTCATAAGGCTTCTACAGTGCACGGATGCAGTTTGTCACAGTCTTGGTTATAAGCACAAGAAGAGAAGCTTGCTGACTTACTGGTGGGCTGGGTTTTTGCCATTGTGAAGGATGCAGTGGAGGCGGGTCAGCCAGGATGGGGCGGAACGCCCAGCCCACCTCCAGTCCAGCCTCATGGTCGATGCCATTCCTCCCAGAGCGTTGGCAGGAGCAGCACATTTCCCTCCCACCCACCACTTCCATGGACTGGAAGGAGGACTGTCACAACTTTATGGGTTTGGCGGTTTTGTGGCATTGGGCCAGATCCCAATAGGGTGAGTGGGCCACAGGTCTGCTCACCCCAATGGATTGGGGAGAGAAGACTGCCTGGCATGCGCTGGCAGCGGATGACACTTGCTACAGTGGGCCAGCACGGGGCCGGTGGAGGATGCACCGGTCGGCAGGATGGCCCTCCGATGCCAACGGGGATCCGAGCCCAGATGCCTGGCCAATGCTCCATTAAGCTGTAATCAATAAAGCTGTGGCCATTTTCTAAACCAAGAAAGGTGTTGTGTGAGTCATTTGAGCCGGAATGCAGACTGACATAACACATAGGCGACATCATTTCCCACAGCTATACAGTATTGTGAAGCACTCGAGCAGGGCATTCAGGTCACTGTTCCACTTCTTGCATTAGCATTCAAAGGTATCTTGGACAATTCCTGCAGGTTCCTTTTAGCTACCACAACTACTACAGCTCTGTAGACATGTCCTCTATGCATTTGTCTGATCCCCTTTTAAAGTTGTCTAAACAGTAGCCAATAGAAAACAGCAAAAGTCCAGTAGCACCTATAAGACTAATAAACTTTGTGGCGAGGTATGAGGTTTCGTGAGTCACGGCTCACTTCTTCAGAACAGTAGCCATTATGGCATCTTGTGTCAGAGAATTCTATACGTTCATGTCTTGTACTAGGAAGTATTTTCTTCTGTCTGCCATTAATATACTGCCAATACATTCATTAGGCGACTCTAGTTTTGCTATTGTGAATGATAAGCAGAAAAATTTCCTTCTGCCACCAAACCAGAACGCATTTTATAAAACCCTATCTGATTTGGTTTTTTTCTAAACTTCAGAAGATCTGCAAGTGTTAGCCTATTGTTATCAAAAGATGCTACACAAACCTCTGCAGTCTTGAAACATACACAACTCATATAAAGTCCAGCACTCACATTAAAAGAGAGAAAATTACATTACTGGGTATTAGGGAGAGAGGCCTCGAAGATGGTTGGGGAAGGTTCTGACTTACAGACAGAAGGGCAAGTTAACAAGGAAAAGGTGTGAAATGCAACTGCAAAGCAGAAGATAAAATAAAAAAGGTTGATAAATAACAGAAGTACAAGAAGGAAAATGTAGAATGATCTAAAATGCTTCAGAATCTTATGCTCAGTCATGAAAAGGTTTTCACACTGACATTTTTTATGCTTTGTTTTCTGACACATATTGCAACCAACTTTCCCGCTCTAGATACTTTGAAATCTCATCACATTCTCCCCCACCTTCCAAGTATCATTTTCTCCTCCCTATTCTCTTTCCTAGCTTTTCAGAAGCTGCCCCCCCATGCCTTCTAAATCGGGAAGACTGAGCACATATGGACTATCTGCATGACAAGTTGCGATAGGTTCAGAAAAGATTCATGCTCAAATTGTTCCTATTGCCATGTGAGCACCTTCTTCATGAATTGCTTTCAGAGGATTTGATTTTTTTGCATTCAAAATGTTCCATTCCTTAATTTTTTCATTCCTTTCCTATCCTTTTATTCCCGTAGAAGGTCATTGACCTATAAATCTTGACCGGTAGAAATTACTTATTCCTTATTTTTTAGATGCAAGGGCTAAAAGGACGGAGACATATTTTCAATTGCTAAAGTAAATTTACAATAATTTTTTCATTCCTCAGTTGATATAAAGATACCCTCTCACTTTCCAATATATGAAAATAACGGTGCTACCACCCAAACAAAATTAAACTTATTTTCAGTGTGGGTGATGGGGAGGGGGGAATCGACTCCTTACAATGAAAAGTCAATAGTCTCCCGAGAAGGATGTTTGTCAAACGAAACTTTGGGGAACATAAAAGTTAGATGAGTCAGGACCCCACCAATGATGATGTCACCTGGCTGGTACCACTTGTGGGGAAGCACAATGGCCTCAGTTACTGCGCACTGTCTTGCATGGACTTTACACATCATGTCAGGGAGTAGCAGCAGGAACAGCAATGACCTCAGCATCCTGATGGCAAAGCTCCTCTTTTGGGAACCCTTCTGAAATGGTCTCCAATATTATCCCAGCATCTGCTGTGTTCAAACAAGTAGGAGGAGATGGCAGTGGACTTTGTTAACAGACATCCTTAATGTACATACATGTGCATTATTGTTAATCTCAACTGTGTCCCCAAACCATATTTTGAGTATCAGTCGAGAGATGTTGCATAAGGACACGGATGCTGCCCTTCTCTTGTCCTTAATTTAACTTGAAGCAGGAGCTGAAGCAGAAAAATGTTTATTGCTGGTGGCCAAAGTTCATCATGACGGAGCAATTAAAACACAAAAGTAAAATGTGAGCTAAAAGCAACAAATGATAAAACTATAATGCTAAAAGCACATAAAAGTATGTTAAAACACATAGCACCTTCACTATACACAGGTCTCAGCCATGAAGCACAGCTCGAGCCTAAGTTTTCTTAGCTGCCTGGGGAAACTGCTACTTTATAAGAGATAATCTAAACTGTGAATGGACAGGGGATTTTTTTATAATACCAAAACTCAGGACTTGTTTTGCTGTTTTTTTAAAAAACAGTATCTTCTGGAAAGACTGGAGCTTTGACCAGGAGAGAATGATGATTCTCATAATTACAGAGAAACTCTTAGTAATTAAAGCAATTCTTAGTATTTTGAGCTCTGTGGTATTGAGGCAGTGATGGCAGAACCTTTGAGGCAATAACATTTTCTTAACACAACTTCGTCTAGAGGGACAACAGATGGGAAGCTGAGCTCAGAATGACCCACAGTGATCCTTAGGGCGGAATTCGACAGGAGGTTGACACACTTGGAACAGAAGTGGCAGTGCCACAGTTGCATTGCTCCTCTCTTAGGAAATAGAGAGTGGCAAAAAGAAAAAAAACCCTCCTTTAATTATGATTGTGCCCCACTCATATCCACCACCTGAATCTAAATTATTAAAAGTTTAATTCATAGAACATCTACTGAGTAGAGATGGGCACAAACAGAAAGAACCCCCGAACATGATGTTCGTTGTTCGTTGCCATCCACAAACAGGGATTCATGAACAACCATGAACATGGCCCTGTTCAAGAATATGTTCGTGGTTGGCTGTTCGTGGGGGCCAGCAGGCTCTCCTCCAGCCATCATCTAAGTCAAGATTCCTACTGTACCACTCCCAGAAACCTGACCTGAGCAGGCACCAGGAAAGGTACCAATAATACGTAATAGCTTGGCCCCAGAGCCTGGCAGCAGCCCTGGAACTTGAAGGGGTAGATCCCTACTGCACCACTCCCAGAAACCTGATCCCTATCCCACCACATACAAAGAAAATTCAAGCTCCAATGCACTCTGTATATCAAAATGCCAACAGCAACTGTCTCTCCCTCTCCACTGTCTGGGAAGTCAGAGGTGGGTGCCCCCTCCCCCCTGCTCTTTGCTCCCTTGTTGTAACAAATTTGGAGCTCCACACTTGAAAGGAAGACCTGCCTATCAAGCTAAATTGGGCTTAGATTGGGGTTTCCAGGGCAACAGCAGGAGTTCAGACAGAGTTCAGACAATCCCTGCCTAAGTTGCCATGGGAATTGATTACAGGTGCCAGACTGTCTGGCTTGATGAACAGCAACGAACAGCAACGAATGAGGCTTGCAATGACCACCTGTTCGTTTAGAATGGGGCCTCATGAACAGCTTGTTCGCGAACAGCAGATTGGGCTGTTCTTGGGGTTTTTTTGTTCATATTGCTGTTTGTGCCCCTCTCTACTACTAAGTCTGCAAAAAACATTTTTTTTCTTTTGGCCTAACCAGGGTCTTTTTGAAGTTTAAAGTGAGTTCTATGACCAAAACTTCCCCATCTTGGGCAAACAGACTGGCCAACAGCCAGCCAGCCAGCCAGCACTGTTGGGATGTGTTAATGTAGATTTGGATTGTAGCCAAAGATAGAATGATTAACTGGTCCCCTATAGGTTCTTTTTTCAACTGAAATTTTATATCAGGAGGTATTGTTTGCCCAAAGACAGTGAAAATGCATAGAATGGATCCAGCAATGCCTGGAATGGAAAGGAAAATGGACTTTGCACAGTTCTGCTTCTACAAGTTATAGCTCAAGGGCTGCAGCAACACCCAACTGTTCAATACAGCTTTGAATGAAACGGCAATGAGTATATGGAACAATGGAATGTGCCATGGGTGAGTTGTGTGATTTTATTTAATTTGCTTGGGAAAGTCTATCACAACTGACTTATGGCAGTCCCAGCAAGGGGCTTTCAATGTGAGTGAGGGGTAGAGGGGGTTCGCCATTGTCTTCCTCTGCAGATCAACTCCAATCTTGCCTGGTGGTCTCCAATCCGACTAGTGACGCTGCTTGGTTTCTGTGATCAGACAAGACTGGGCTGTACCATGCAATTCCATCACCCATCAGAAACAATACCGTGTTCTGTATCTTTTGCATGGGGAAAAGGATAGTGGGGATATAAGCCCTTTCACTTAGAGCAAACAGACGACAGCAAGGAGTAATTTTAGAGTTTCTGCTAGTGCAAGGACTGTTGTGTCCATGGACATTTTCATGGGATGCAACTCAAGGATCATTGGGCTGCCAGGGAGTGGTGGTGATTGGTATTGGGAAAAAGCACACTGCACATTTCATGACATACTTGAGAGCTCCTGAGTGAGCCCTCTCCGTATAGCAAAAAGTGGAAGAAAGAAGTTGGACAAGGAGCTCCCATCAGAGTCAGAAGAGGGGTGGGCTTCAGAATGGGCCTGGGAGAGTGGGGATATTACTTTCTGTGATGTTTCCATCTAGGACTGTGTGTCTTTGATTTATCCTTTTCAGCTCCTGTCCACCCCCTCCACCGTCTTATGGAGTCACCCAAAGGGTAGGAAATTGAATGGTATCCAAGGACCTATGCACCATGAATGATTCCAGGAAGGCTGGAGGCTAGTGAATAATTTTTTGCACAGATACACAACGTGATCATAGAGTCATAGGACCAGGTGATTTCTGTCTTTTTTGGCTCTATTTCAGAGTCTTTAAAACATGCCCCACAAACCCGAACAAGAAAATGCACAGGTCAGATATTTCTTCTTCCTAATGTCACCGTGATCTGTTGTGCTCAGCTGCCGATTGACTCTGAGGGTCAAGGGAAAGGGGATAGTTCTGACACAAACGACTGTATTTGAAAAGAACAGCAGTATCACTTAAGGCTGCCTTTGAAGTCTGTAAGGAAACTTCACCTAGTGAAGAACGCAGTTCCCGTGGTTTAAACTAGAAAGCCACAAAATGTCTTCTCCAATCATCCTGAAGCCAGTGACCATTTTGGAGGCTTCTAGCTTCATTTTTGGGTATGTTATGCCTGACTTAGTCAACCGTAGCTTCCACTTTATATAGGGAGGGCAGGGTCTGGATATAACCTGAGCCCAGATGTTCCACTTGCCTTTATGTTTGGGGCTGAAACTCACATGATCATTCTAAAGATGGTGGCCAATTTTGAGATTCCTAGCTTCATTTTCTAAGGATAATTTATGAGTACCACAGAAAGAAGGAGAGACAGATAGACTGAAGGACAGATGGACAGATCCTTTTTTTATTTTAGATTTTCAAATGAATGCCTCTAATTCTGATGTGTGTTTCTGTCAACAAGAGAGCTTCCAAACTATGGGGTGATTCCACCCTGGCCATTGTTACTATGGGCTTCCTACCTGCCTCCTCATTTAAAACCTAATCAGTCTACTAACCAGGTCTGTTTAAATAAGTTTCAGCTCTCTAATACAACAGTAATCAGGCAAAAAATGGATCAGCAAATCCAATACTGTATGCAAGCTGATACATGGACATATTATCCACAGTTTCAGACCAAAAGTCATATTTTCATATTTGCTTCTTTTCTATCAAAGGCAACTATTTGTTTGACATGGTTTCAGTCCCTATGTTAATATGGCGTGTAGCTACTGCTTTCCACTTCTGAGGCATTATCCATGTTTTCCTTGTAGATTGACATGGGTCATTCTAATGTAAGATTCCTTTACTTCAATCAGCATTTATTTATTTCAGTCAGCATAGATTCTGTGTAACAGGTTTTGAGTTACTTAATCCCAACATTTTGCTAATGGCTGGTGTCATGGAAACCAGGAAACAGAGAGTGTTGCGGAGAGTGTTATTTCGTCGCCTGTTCCATTCTGCATATGAAAAATAGTTTCAAACACAATACATTGGATCTTTCAGTAGATTGGGTATAGTATTTGCACTGCCGTGAACATTCTAAAGATGCTTTAGTAGAAATGGAACTACAAACAGAGCAGGTGGAAGGAATATTACTTTGTTCTTATCAGTTGCCCTCTACATCCTTATCAGAGCAGGTGGATTGACTATTAAAGATCACAGTGCTTTTTTTCTTACCAGCTGCTCTCTACTGTTCAACTCAGGCCTCAGTAGAATAACATAGCATTTGGGCAGAAAGATGCAGCCCAATAACCCAGCACTGGAGACCAAGATGGAGAAGATCTCCACGGCCACCATTTCTTTCCCTCTTGTGCTCAGGTAGGCTGGGACAAAAGATAACCAAACACTGCAAAAGATCAACATGCTGAAGGAGATGAACTTGGCTTCATTAAAACTGTCAGGTAGTTTCCTAGCTAGGAAAGCCACAATGAAACTGGTGGTGGCCAGAAAGCCTATATAGCCCAAGACACAGAAAAACAAAGTCAATGATCCTTCATTACATTTCAGTATAATTTCTTCAGTTAATGAGTGCATGTCCACATCTGGGAATGGAGGGGAAGTGCCCGACCAAAGAGCACAAATGCCCACTTGAACAAATGAGCAGGAAATGACAATAGAATAGGCCAACCTTTTCCCTACCCATTTTCGGAAAATGTTTCCTGGCTTGGAGGCCTTGAAAGCCACCACCACAATAATGGTTTTTGCCAAAACACAAGAAACAGCCACTGAGAAGATGATGCCAAAAGCTGCTTGTTGGAGGAGGCAGGTCGTCTCATTAGGGTGTCCGATGAAAAGCAAAGAAGAGAGAAAGCAAAGAAGGAGGGAGCTGAGGAGAACGTAAGAGAGGCTCCGGTTGTTGGCTTTGACGATCGGTGTATTGTGATGTTTAAGGAAGATTCCGAGCACCAGAGCTGTGATCATAGAAAAAGAAAGAGCCAAGTAGGCTAAAACAATACCCAGTGGTTCAGCAAGCAAGAGGACATTTTGTGTCTTGGGAATGCATCGATCTTGTAGAGTATTTGGATAGTGGTCTTTTGAGCAAGCAACACAGTATTCCATGTCTGGAAGAGGAAGATAAGCCTATTTAGTTTCTAAGCTGGAATAAAAAGCAGATTTTGAAGACGGCATTTAACTCAATACTTGAGTGAGATCAATATTGAGAAACTATCCTAACAAGACAGCATTGAACATGTAATGTAGGAATTGAACTTGCTTTTATACATGAGCGTTGTGTGCTGTACAGTGACATTTGACCCTCCTGTCAAAGTGAGAACTGACAGAATAAAGCCACTTGTGGTCAAATCTTTGTGACTCATGGAAGGGATAGTAGTTTAATTTGTTGCAGTTTTCGATCAGCTATGCGCTACAAACAAGTTGACAATACATGAAAAGTAATAAATAAAAACTACATTAAAATGATGCTGTTCCATCTTGTATCTTCTTGCAAGAACACCCCTTTATGATGTGTACTATAAAATAACTTCAAGGACTGGAGTTAAAAAATAATGCAATGATTTCTCTAAAATAGAGAAATCAAAGAGATTTCCCACTTTTACAAGAGAAGAGAAGAATCAAAGGCTAAATCTAAAAGAATGAATAGTGGAAAACAAATTCCTCTCTCTAGAACAATGCTATCACAGTATGGGTTTTTTTTAAAGGAAACATTTACTTGATTCTCTCTTATTCTATACTTATTCCTTGGCTGATCATGTATTTGCATACCAGCTGATGATACTTTAATTGCAAAATAGTGTTGCTAAACTCTCTTTGTTAACACTCCATAACCCATTCCAATCAATCATGTTTAAGCTTCATAATCATATGTCAATGCAAGCCTAACCAGAGATCCCAATGCTTCAAAGCCATTGACTTCCATCAGACTTAGAGAAGTGGAATCTTGTTTAGAATTGCATTGTGTATCTGAAAGTCCCTATAACATCTTTGAAGAAGCTGTTAAGTATTAAGGAAATAACTGAAAATGAATGCAGAATAGAGGAACAGAATCTTCAACAAGTTGTTTTACAATCAATCAATCGATCGATCGATCGATCGATCGATCGAATCAATCACTTTATTCAGCCATAGATCAGTACAAATAAAAACCAATAACTTTATAGTGAAATCATAGGAAAATAGATTTGATTCAACCAATGACCACAGTTAATATGTAAAATCCATACATAAAATTTCATGACGAATTCTGCAGGCCACTGAGAAAAATTTAGCACAGCTAATAATGACCTGTTGGTAAACGCCCATTAAAAGTTTCTTTAAAATATTGGCATCAGAACATCCTGTAAACATTTTAAGCAGAGCGTACATGATGTTTGACCGAGCTTCCTGATAAAAACAATAGTAAAACAGTACATTTTTATTCAGATTTTTTTTATGCTGCCTCTCAAAGAACCTGTCAGAGGTAGCTTACAAAATAAAAATAATAAACCAAACATTAAAAAAATGTTAATTAAAATATAGCATTAGAAATCCTGCCCAGTATAAAGACATACAGCAGCACTAATGAACTGTGCCTGGAAACAAATGAGCTGCAAAGGGGGCACATATCCCCAGGTCATGCCCCAGCAATTACTTCCATAGAATTTCTTTCTGTCTAATTATATGGGTATTTTTAACAGTACACCTCTTACCCTCTTGGTCTGACATCTTTCCATCCGGACATGAAGCGCAATCATAGCAGCAAAATTTTTCTCCCTCCTTCTTTTTCTTGCTATTTCCTGGCTTGCATTTGTCATTACAGACAGAGAATGGAGGCACCTGTTCTTGGACAGCAGAAGAATTTAGACTTCTCAAGACGCTGTAGGGATTTCGCATTACAATGAATATACAAATTATGAGCCAGAGAATCGAAGATACAGAAACTGAATATCTGTTATTTCCAAGAAGGCATGTTAATTTTGATAAATACTTGCCGTGAAAGGCCACATCAGTGAATTTTATGGTTTAAATAAGCACAGCATGGTGAAGGGATTATTCCCCCCACCCAATCTGTTTGAATGGATGGTTATGATTTTTATCATTTGAGAGATGCTGGAGGCTCATCTTACCTGAGTCAGGCTTCTGTGCCACTCAATCATGTCCTCTTGAATGGTGAGCTCATGGCCTGGAGGGGCTTGAGGATTCAGTCTTCCAACCTTGGCTCTGACATAGGAGTTGTTTGGGAAAGTGACCAAATTTGTAACATCGAACCCAGTGGCTAATTCACCATGTTCAGTAAACACAATTTCATCTCCAGCGCTGTTGTTGAATGATATCCTCTGCAGAAATGAGTGGAGCTAGGGCAAATGAGAAAGAGGACAAAAGGACAATAAAGTGTAGGGATTTTTTTATGGCATGTTCAGAACAAATGCCACAGAGATATTTCGAGTCTTCCATTTAGGAGAGAACTAGTTTATAAATGTGGCTCGGGTGCTGCCTTCGCCCAGTCTCCTTTTCCACAACACTGCTGTGGAACTGTGCTGGGAAAGTCGTGTGGTACAACCCAATCTCATTGGATCTGCAAAGCTAAGCAGGGTTGGCCCCAATCAGGTCTTGGATGGGAAGCCACCGAAGAAGAAGGGAGTTGTTCTGCAGAAGAAAGATCACTGAGAGGGCAGTTTTCAGAGGTTGGGTGCCCTACCCAATCAGGGAGAGGGACTAAGCCTTGCAAGTAGATGAGAAGCCTCATTGAGACCCCCTTCATGCGTCTCAAAAAGACTTCCATTCATTTGGCAGCAAGTTAATATATGGCATTTCTCATGACTGGGTTTGTGGATAGGGCTACTTTCTGTGCATGGGTTGGCTATCAGCCTTTAATTGGGTCATGCCGAGTTGACTTGTTTGAAGGTGTTGCTTATCAGTGACTCGTTTGATTGATTCTTTTAGGCGCTTCCTCAGTTTGAATGCTGAAGTTTGCCAGCCGGGAGGGGTGGTTGTGGAAGTTGGAATGTGAAGAGAAGCTTCATCACATACCAGTATATGGAGGCTGGGAAAAACTATGGGTGGATCAAAACTGCTAGGCACTTGAAGCCGGAAAGGGATTGCATGTAATACTGGCATGCTTCAAATAACCTGGTATGTAGCATGCCCGTATTGGGGGTTAGGTTTCAATTAGGCTCAGATTAGTTATTAATAAAGAATTGTCAATTGAACCCATTTGCTTGTGTCGACTTCTTTGTGAGCATTCAAATTGCATCTTAGAGAGTCATGATAAGAGGGCTGTCTGACTCACTTGTGGGCTATAATAAGGCTAGGAAGAGAGGCTGATCCTGCACTGGGCAGGGGGTTGGACTAGATGGTCTGTATGGCCCCTTCCAACTCTATGATTCTATGAGGCTGGGGTGGAGGGCTAACTGCCTATCCTCTGTGTAGGTGCTGGGTGCTGGTGGATGTGGAATAGGAATAGGAAGCAGACAAGGAGGGGCTTGGCTCCATGCCAGCAGCCTGAATGGTCCTTGCCACTATTCCCTGGTGGCAGCTGATGGACGGTCAGGTGATTATCCCCATCATGCCCAAGTGAAAAAAAGAAGAAAAAAGAAAACAACCACCACCACAAACAAAAAAAGGTAAAGCAGAAAAACATGAACAAGGAAAGGGACAGATGTTGGGCGTCCTCCACCCCACTCCCATGTGGGCTGTTTTTTGAAGTATGATGGAGGGTCCACGGTGTGCCCTCTCTGAAGTTGTATGGGGCTAGGCATGGGCACCAAGGGCACGGCTCGCTTTCCTTGGCTTGCTCGACCCATGGAAGTTGACTCATGTGGCTTAGCTGGGGCTGGGCTGCTGGCCTTCACATGATTGCCACCTCATCCCTTCAGCAGCAAGGGTGTGTTGCCCCAAAGGCGGCAGGTTCGCCAGCAGGCTCATTTGCCTCTCCACTTGACACGGTGCCATTTAAAGGGTCAGTACAATGGAAAATAATCCCGATTTAGAGAATAGGAAGTGGAAAGAACAGCAATGGATGTGTAGTGGTAGAATATTCAATTTAGAGACATTTCCTTATATAATTTAGAGACATTTCCTACAGTGTTAAGGAACTGGTAAATTTGCAGACGTGCCCTAAGATAAAAGAACCACAATCTGTTTTTGAACAAAGCATAAAGAATGCTGTGGAAGATATTTTAGTTGCACTTTATATTACAGTAAAGCCGTCTCTCATTCTGAGTAGTGTTTCTGTGGACAAATATTGCAGTCTAAATCAGTTTCAATTCCTTTCTTGACACTGCTTCTGAAATAACCTCCAAAAATATCCATGTCATTTCCTTCATTCGTTTATAGGAAATGGGGGAGGGGCACTTAGGTTTCATAGTAATTTGCTTCATACAAAGATACAGTACAAGGAAACCTTAACCAGGGAAATTACCTGCCAGGGCTTTGGATTCAGAGGTGCCAATGTGTTTGCATTTGCCATTACTTTGTGGTTGGCTCTAGATGAGTGCATGAGCTGGAAGGCATGTGCAAGAGCATAGACAGCATTGTAGACACTGTAGCTGTGGCCCGTCATGCTCATTTTGAAGAATGTTGCCGGAACATTCTCCAGTCTCTCCTCTCCAGTACATATTTCATCAATCTCTGTTGGCACACTGGGATTGGGAAACGAACAGTCGAATGCTTGTTCCCAGACATTTTTGATAAAACCATCCTCTTTTGCCCCAGATGGTTTTCTGATGTGGACAAATCTTTGAAAACCTGGAATGCTCCTGGAGTGAATTGAGAAGGAAAGAGCTCCATGGAACATTTCTACACTCCAGGATCTTTGAATATATACAAAGGAGAAATCAATCTGGGCTGTTGTAATCCACACTTTCCCTATGGAGCTCATCTCAATGTATTCAGAACCAAGTACAGTTGTTAGCCATATAATGACTGCCAGCCATATGATGTTTGCTGTTTCTCCGTGTACAATAATAGCCCTGGCTTTGTGGTCCAAAAATATCGAACTATTACTGTAAGCATTTTGGATTCCTTCAAATATCCTATCAATCTGAATCTTCTTTGGAGCTCTTTCTGTGAAGGCTGAACAGATTCCATTCTTAGAAAGCATCGGTTCCAAAGCCTGCAAGAAATGTTCTCCACTTTCATCATCCGTAGTGATGAGTCCAACCCATCTCCAGCTGAAATGCAGAAGCAGCTGGACAATTCCCACATACTGAAAGGTTTCACGGGGGACCATTCGGTAAAAAGAAGGGAAAGAGGTTTCGTCGTTGATTGTTGTTTCAAATGCTCCATATGAAATCTTAGAGAGAAAAAATTGAGCAAGGAAAAGTCCTTGAGAACCTCTTTGCTCTTGATTTTCTTGTTGTTTTACCAGAAATGTTGATCCTATAGTATCCCTTAGTATTAAGCAGTGAGGCTAGAACATCTGTTTGAATGAAGGACATCTTGCTATGGATATAGCCAGAAACAAAGGGGAACAGTTGCTGGATTTAACCAAAATTTCAATCCAGTAGCACATTCAAGAGCAACAAGATTCCTAGGCTTTCCTTTCCTCATGTTGTGGAAATCTGGTTGGTCTTGAAGGTTACGACAGGACTTGAAACTTGCTCTTGAAGATCATAGAGGATTTCTCTGCTTGCTAAACTGAGTAAACTTGGCTTCAAATGGCAGAAATGGAGTCTAGAGACCCACACTAGAATAGCCTTGTAGAGGGGCAAGGAACCAAGAATAACAATTGTCTAGATTAGGAGCCATTTAACTCGTATCATTATATATTATTTTTTGAGGTCCAGGTGCAGAGAGTGTCTAAGTATAGCAAGAATGTCCAACTTGACAGAAGGGATCATATGATTCAAGGATGGATGGATGGGTTGAGGGCCAAAAGGGTGTTTATATCATAGACTTTAAAAAGATTAAAAGTAGCAAGAATGAATTAAAAAATTCATATATTTTAAGAAGACATTTCAAGTATATAATGTTGTTTGGTGTATGAAATTATGAGATAGCAAGTTAGCTAAGAATGTGCAGGCTTATCAAGTGGGAAAGATAGCCATTGTTAGAAGAGGATTCTAAAATGAGAAGTTGAATTGACTGGAAGCTTCTCCTTGCTTGTGACCTGCTTACCTGGAGTAAGAAACTTTTATGGATGCATGTAATTGCTCTCTTTTAATGGTCTATGATCTATGTTGATTTAGCCAATGCTAAGAATGTTGAATATTTATTTTTTAACAAAAGCAGAGATAAAATGGAAGCAGAACTACTCTAATAGTATTTACTTGTATAGTATACCCATTAACTGAAATAGGTTTCTCTTGCCAGGAGTTAAATAATCTGTTATAGAAAAGCTAACTAGATGTTTAGGGCCTCTTAAGTGAACCTCTGTCTCTGAATCAGGCCTGACCAGAGTAAAACAATCCCTGATTCAATCTCCGGTATCTCCAGTTAAAAGAGGATCAAGTAGTAGAAAAGAAAAGACTAGAGGTGGGCATGAACCAGGAAAATATCAAACCATGATGTTCATGGTTCATCATGTTTCACAAACCACAAACCATGAACTTTCATAAACTTGCCCCGGTTTGCAAACCGGTTCATTTGGTTTGTGAAAACATCACTTCCAGTGCAGCAGATGGTCTGCAGAAAGCCCCTCCTCCCCATTTCCTAGGAAACTGATTGATCAGCGGCAGGCTGTCTGCGGTGATGAACCAAAAAATTTGTATCATCAGAATCTCCAATACTAAAATGAACAACAATGGAGATAACGGGCAACCTTGTCTTGTTCCTTTACTAATCATCAATTTCTTGGTCAATTCATCATTCACTACAATTGCTGCAGTCTGGTCTCTATAGATTTCTTTAATTGCTCTGATGAATCTTTCTCCCAATTGTAGCTTTTCCATAGTGGCAAACAAAAAGTCCCAGTTTAAATTGTCAAACGCTTTTTCAGCGTCTACAAAGAAGAAACCAACCTCTTTATCACAACGCTTATCATAGTATTCAATAGCATTGATCACTGTCCTTAAATTGTCTCTTATTTGTCTGTCTGGCAAAAAGCCTGCTTGTTCTTCCTCTATGACTTCCGAGAGCCACCCCTTCAGTCTCTCCGCCAATATCTTCGCAAAAATTTTATAATCATTATTAAGTAGTGATATAGGTCTGTAATTTTTCACGTTAGTCAAATCTTGGCCCTCTTTAGGGATCAATGATATATTCGCTTCGCTCCAAGTGTCTGGAATTCTTTGATCCCTAAAAACTCCATTCATCACCTCTTTTAGGAATGGTGCCAGTTCATTGGCCATTGTCTTATAAAATTTAGCCGTAAGTCCATCTGGCCCTGGCGCCTTTCCTAGATTTGCAGATTGTATTGCCTTGCTTATTTCCTCATCGGTTACTTCACTGTTCAACTTGTTTCTCCAAGCTTCCGAGATCTCTGGAAGTTTAGTTTTCTCCAAATATGATGCTATTGATTCTTTGGTTACTTCTTTTTTGTTATACAGCTTAGCATAAAATTTATAAAAGGCTCTACTAATGGTAGTCTGTTCCAGATACGTTTTGTTTTCTTCACAGATTTTATTTATTATTTTCTTTTCCCTTTTCTTCTTCAATTGCCATGCCAAATATTTCCCAGGTTTATTAGCACCCTCAAAAGCTTTTTGATTCAGTCTTTTAAGGTTCCACTCCAATTCTTTATTACTCATTGCTGTTAACTGTTCTTGAAGAATTTTGATTTCCTGATATATTTTCTTTTTCCCTGGTCTCTTTTTTAACTGTGCTTCTTTGGCCTTTATTTTCTCCTCAATCTCTTGTCTTTTCTCCTCTTTCTTTTTCCTTGCTCTGCCATTTAAGTCCATTAGTATGCCCCTTACAACCGCCTTGTAAGCATCCCAAACTTTATTGGTTGGTACTTCTTTATTCACGTTGTATTGTATAAAAAACTTTGTCTCTCTTCTCAATATTTCCATATTCTCACTTTCCTGTAACAAGTCCTCGTTTATTCTCCAGGCTTTCCTTTTCCTCCTTTTTCCAAATTTCCACATAATTGGATTGTGATCTGAGCCTACCATCGGCATTATTTCTACCTCCTTAGTCCATAACGCTAAGTCCTTTGAGGCCCAGATCATATCAATTCTTGATAATGTAAGATGCCTTGCAGAATAAAAAGTAAACTGTTTGGTTTTAGGATATTCTCTCCTCCATACGTCTTCGAGAATCTCTTGTTGAATCAACTCAAAAAAAAGCTTTGGCAATAGTCCTCTTTTCTTTTGTGCTGTTGTAGTCTTTTTGTCTAGTTCCAACTCTGTCACTCCATTGAAATCTCCAGCAAGAATTATCTGGTCATATACAAGATCATCTAAATGCTTCCTTAAATCCTCAAAGAAGCTTTCCTTTGCACCGTTAGGTGCATAAAGTCCGACTACCAACACTCTCTTTAAATTCCAATTACATTCCACTGCTACAAATCTAGCTTCCACATCTCTCATAACAAATTTTGGCTGCAGCTCCTCTTTTATGTACAACACCACTCCTCTTTTTTTCTTGTTAGAGGCCGCTACAAATTCTTTGCCCAATTTTCCAGATTTTAAATATTTTACATCCTGTTTTCTAATATGGGTCTCCTGCAAACAAACAATATCACATTTTTGTTTTAGTAGCCAATGAAAAATATTTTTCCTCTTATTCGGTGAGTTTAGTCCATTTACATTCCAAGATAATACTTTACACTCCATATTCATGGTTTTGTTGGTAAGTCTTTTTCATTGTCCTTGATAAATCTCTCCATCTCCCGCTCAGATCTGATGCGTTTTTTTGCCCCTCCAAACTCAAAGGACACTCCTTCCGGTAACTCCCATCTGTACCTGATATTCATGTCCTTCAAAGTCTGAATTAGCACTCTATATTTTTTCCTGTCCAGTAACACTGATCTGGGCAGTTCCTTCATTATGATAATCGTCTTGCCATCAATCTCCAATGGATCTTGAAATTGTTTTGTCACAATCCTCTCTTTCATGTTTCTAGTTGTAAACTGCACAATCACATCCCTTGGTAGTTTCCTCTGGGTTGCAATTCTCGAGTTCACACGGTACGCCACATCTAGGATAGCCACAATTTCCTCCTCTTCCTTCCCCAGGTAATCAGCCAACACCTCAGTCATCTGTTCTTGCGCTGACTTCCCTTCCACTTCCGGCAGACCACGAAAACGAAGCTGCTTCTCCATGTGTTTAGTTTCTGCAACTGACATCCTCCCCTTCACCAGTCTCATCTCTGTTTGTTGCGTGTCTATTAAATTCTCCATCGCGTCTTCTACTGTTTTAACTCTCTGCTGCGTTCCTTGTAATTCACTACTAATCGTTTCCACGCCTTTTTTCACTTCTGACAGCTCCGACTTTACTGTCTGTGTAACTTCTTTGACCTCTTTAATAAGCTCCAGTTTCGTGTCCTTAAGTTCTTTCATCATGTCTATAAGTTTTTTGTCCAAATTTTCTATCGCCGATTGCCACTCTTTTTTCGACATCGTGGGGCTTGCTTTAGCTCGCTCCCACGAATCTGCTCTCTTCCTTAGCTCCGTGGCGTATATTTAAACGTTTTCCTTTTTTTCAAATGTCCCAATCTTTGCCAAAATTAATTTTTTTGTATCCAAAATGTCGGGCGTCTTTTCTCTATGGTTTCTCTATGTTATTGTAATCCAAGATGGCCTACTTCCTCTTCCGCTGAAGCCGTGACCCTTCCCCTTTCAAAAATGGCGATTCCCTGCTTCCTGTCCGTCGGCAAGGGCCGCTTCCCTCCAGCCACTCTATTGTTGTTACGCACTTCCTGTCTCCCGTCTTCCCACAGCAGGTCTCGCGATGGTGTCTTTTTCCCACAGTTCCGAAACCACAGGTATTCAAAACAATAGTCCAATTTTTGCAATAACTTCTTTAAATTTAGTCTCTTTTAAAATACAACTCCTGCCGAGTCTTCGCCTCCTTTTCACTAGTCTGTTGCAGTTTAAAAATCTACTTTCTTTCTTCTCTGTTTTTATCAATCTGTCCCGTTTCAAGAGATAGCGATCTTTACCTTCTCTTCAGCTTTCTCGGGTTGTAATCGCTGTTTCGATCTTAAATTCTCCTCTCGACTTCCCTCCCCGATCGAAGCTTGGGTATGTAGGTCTTATGCCAGCCGAATTGGCCCCAAAACTGCCGCAGAGATTATAGCCGACCCGTCGCAAGGTGGGACCTCAAGGATCAGGGGGGAGACTCCTTGTGTAGAGCCCCCCCTCGTCCGAGATCTAACTCACCCTAGGGTCTTGAGCGTTCTTTGCCTGCTCCCCGCCTGAGAGCAGTCGGCCGCGGGTTATTTTCACCCCTCCGGCCGGTTAAAACGGCAGTCCGGTCAGCTCCGCAAATGGAGCTGCGTTAGACCTCCATGAATCCCAAACCGGAAGTCCGGTTCGTGATGAACTTTGATTCGTATTTTGGTTCGTGCCCGCCTCTAGAAAAGACTTTGACTGAGACCCTGGTGAACCACTGCCTGTTGGAGTAGATAAAACTGACCTTGATACACCAACGGTGTCACTCAGTATAAGACAGCTTCATGTTCGGTCGTTCTTGAAGTAGCTCATATAGCACCAGAAAATACTATTGTATTTGCTCAATAAATGTAGGCTTCATGATAATAAATTACTAATGCATTTATTAAATGATGTTAATATAATTTCAATATATTTAAAAATTAGTTTTCCTATAAAATATTTTCAAGTAGTTTAATGATTTTTGAAGAAATCAATAAAACCAAGACAAAACCACTGCATAAAATTGTAAGCAAAACTCCAGTCCTTAATCAGTCAATCAGCATATAACAAGTATAAGATAGATCAAGATGGGTAGCCATGTTAGTCTGTCTTTAGCAGTAGAAAAGAGTGTGAAGAAGTGAGCTGCGACTCATATAAGCTCACCACATATTTTGTTAGTCTTATAGGTGTTACTGGACTCTTGCTGCGTTCAACAAGAATAAGGTCTGCCACGATGTGAAGTGCTATGAGAAGGGAGTTTGGGAGTCTGGCATCACAACAACAAATGTCCTGCCTGTAGAGTTCCCTCATCTCACCTCTGAAGGGGATGGAACCCAGAGCAAAGCCTCATTAGACAACATGGATGTGACAGAATGCAATTCTATAACTTTGGTTTCCATGGGATGGAAATAGGAGGAGGTCCCAGAGATTGTTTTGCAGGAATTGCTCATTTTTTTGGCTTTACATTGTTGTTAATTGAAAAAGGCTGTGGATCTTGGCCAGCAGGAGTAAATAAAGTACAGGCAAGGCAGTTTTCTTTGGGGGGGATGCTTTCCTCCCTTTTTGTGCCATTCATGTGGGAATGATGCTCTAGCTCCTGGAATTCATATGTAAATTTGATTCAGTCAGGCTGGGATTGAATAGAGACTATGAATGGTTATCTCATTATCAGAAGTAACTGACTTCCTTAACAGAAGCAAACTGATCTCCATATCAGAAGCTACTGTTTGCATCTACTCCTCCCTCCCCTCTCCACCTATATATCCAACCAGTTTCTTCTTGCCCTCCACACATCTGACGAAGAGAACTGTGATTCTCGAAAGCTTATGCTACAATAAAGTTGGTTAGTCTTAAAGGTGCTACTGGACTCTTTTTGATTTTGCTAATAAGGACACTTCTCTCGTTCGTTAATAAATACTCACGCCATCTATTCCTCCCATTCCTTTGACATAACCACACATTTTACATATTAAATGTACATTCTCTGCCCCACCTCCATCTACCTTTGGAATGTGTATCAAATTCCAAAGCAAATCCATATATCTTTCACATTCTTTCCTCTTTTTTTCCACCCATGATTTCCCTGATTTCTGAACCTTAAACATTACTACTAGGACATCAAGAAAATAATGGAATTAGGAATGAAATGGGAGAAAAGCCTCCCAGTTTCCATGCACCGAGCGTACCTGTGCAGCCTTGTAAAGCCTTAAGATGTCTGCCATGCGTGAAGAGGCATCTGAACCAAGTCCTCCAATTGCTCCGATTAGATTTTTCTGGAAACCACATTTGTAGTTGGGAACAAACCTATTGGATTTGAAAAGTAAGTCCAAAGTGCTGCGATAAGTCATCTTTGCTTCGTAGTAGTTGTCAAGGATGTGGAACCCCAGCGTGGCATTTGGCAAGATCTTAGGATTGTTATTGATCTCATTGATGGCAAACACCAAAGCCAGAACATTTTGGTAGAACTTTGTTGCCACACTGCAAACAAAACGACTTCTATAATGCATTACATTTTTTGTTTATTTAAAATATTTATATCACTCTTTATCTGAATAGATAAGACAAGAAGCAAGAATTTGCAAAAAACATAAAACAATATAATGGCCCATAGGCAAGAGAAATAACAAACACAGGATAAAAACAACACACAATAGTAGTGAATAGTCATTCACCATTATTTTTACTATCCAGGGGGTTATGAGGCAAGGGTGTTCTTTTCATTCCTACAGCTATGTTTATCAACTGAAATTTTAGCTAATAAAATACAGCAACAGGATACTATTTGCAGAATTAAATTTCAGTGGAATATAAAATGCTGTTGCCCTATGCATACGATGCAGTGTTCACCATACAGAAATGCGAGATATCCATTCAGATTCAGGCTGAAATACTAAAAAAGTTTGGCTGCATTTCAGAATAGAAAGTGCCTGCAGAAATCATACTTGTGGATGAAAAAAAAGATCCCAGACCAAAAAGTAGGGAGGGAAGGAGAAGGAGCAAATCAGAAGTGCAGCTCTACTGGACTTTGCTCCTGGTTTGCAATCTGGGAGTTGCCTTCCCGGGCCACTGCTCGGAAAATCAGTGGAATCATTGCTACTTTTCAAATTGAAAATAAGTAGAATCATTGCAGTGCTGGTAAGTACCTGAACATAGAAAGAAAATCACAGATTTTTCAGGGAGGGTTTTTTGTAATTCCAAAGAATCTCAGATTTGTGTTACCATTCTGAAAATCACATTAGTAACCCGAACCACTGATTTGTATGTATATTTTCAGCTTGGGAAGTTTAACAACAACAACAACAACAACAACAACATTTGATTTATATATCACCAGGACAACTTAACATCCGCTTATAGCAGTTTCAAATTGTGTTATTATTACCCTGTGAAGTGGGTGGGGCTGAGAGAGCTCTGGGAAGCTGTGATTGACCGAAGGTCACCTAGCTGGCTTCAAGCGGAGGAGTGGGGAATCAAACCTAGTTTTCCAGATTAGCCCTGCTACCATTACACCAAACTGGCTTTGTAATGCAACTAAACAAGGGAGAGAAGAAATGACATATGTAACCCGACTTGGGAGAAAGAACAGTAAAAAACCCCCCAGAGAATATGATAAAAATTAAGTGTTAGTAATTCATGGAGTAAAAGGAGGGACAGGGGGGCGCTGCTGATTGAGGCTAACTCCTTCATGAAACACCTTGGCTACACTAAATACAAGTGTCTGAAAATATAGATATTGGGGGAATCCAGGAGTTTTTCATGCTAAAACCATGTACCCAAATTGCAGAGTTGCAATCCTATCTCCGTTGGCTCATTCGGGAACATGCACATAGCCTTTCTAGATGATGCAAACATGTGGGTTTCTGAAACATTTGTGAGTGCCATCCATTGAACTTCAGTAGCAGAGTAGGAATTTGAACCTGAGTGTCTCATATCCAAAACCCACGTCTAATCACTATGATTACAATAGGAAGGCACTTTTATAAAGGGAAAGGGACTGTGGACTATACTATCACCTATAGTATGTATTATCTGTTTGCAGATAACCTGCTTTCACTGCATTGCTTTATATGTATGCATTAACATACCATATCTGTTTTCTGCATTAACATACCATATCTAATAATTTTGCTTTGTTTCAAAGCTTTCTATTCCTAGTCCTGTTGCAGTGCTAATTAGATGTCACATCCTATTAATTGCATTGATTTACAAGGTATAAATTTGCCTTGAGTCTCAGAGAGAAAGGCAGACTATAAATAAATTAATAAAATCAATCAATTACTGATATTTCCCTTATGGACACAGTCCACATATGCTAGATTTCAGCACTTCATTTTTAAATAACTCTAATTACTGGTGTCCATCCATAGATATGTGGGTGCTTGTGTGTTCAGATACAGAGAGATACACACTGACAGGTTTAAAATTATATCTTTTTTTTCACCTTATCAATAATGCAGTCCACAAATTATGCAGTCAAAAAGAATAATTAAGATAAAATATAACATCATAACAATGTAAATGGATTCCTTACAATGGAATGCCAACAAATCCGTGATAAGGGCGATTCTCAAAGGAAAGTTTATTGAAAAATGGACCAATGTGAGTTACAAGCCCTCCGATGAGGACGTCACCTGGCTGGTGCCACTTGTGTGGGATTGGAAGAGGTTCAATCTGTACACACTTCATAAGATGCATATTGTACACCATGTGATGAAACAGCAGAAGCAACATCAAAGACTTCACTGGGATGGGGGTAAAGCATCCCTCAAGATGCAAATTCTCCCGGTTTTCTCTACAGCATTTCCAGGGTTTGAATAGGCTGGACAGCATTGCAGCTGCTGCTCTCGATACACTTTTGAAAAGCGCATTAACAAAGCTGGCAGGTGAGGTGGGTACGTACCAACCTTATGTTAGGGTGGAATAGAATTCAAAAAGCCTTCACAGCATGTAATTACGGTAGTTTAATGATAGTGCCTGTATTTCTCCAGGCCTTAATTTTAGCTAGAGTTAATCCAGTGGGATATTTATAACCAGATATTTCAGATTTTTTTCTTGAATGTTTATGTAATGCTGTTTTGAATGATACAAGAGAGTTTAGTAGCTGAATCAATGATAGTGGTTTTGATCATCGGAGGGCAGCTAACTATTTCTGCAAATTATTTTTTAGCAATGTTCAGAATCTTTGGTGGCTAAACTTTGGAAGTAAACACGTTTGACTGATCTTCCTGCAACTTTTCTGAGTAGGGCAGCAATAACCCCTAGTGACCCCTAGCATGGAATCAAACAGGAACTGTATAGACTTGCAATGGAAACAGTCACTTTTTTACACAAGAAATAAGGATATACTGTAATGAAATGGTTCAGAGAGATGCTTTGGTAAAAGGATAGGGACTGCATATTATATGACTGTGTACTGTCCATTGCTGTGTAATTCTGCACTGTTTTAACATGTCTTGTTTCAGCGCTTATGTTTTCTTTCAGCTTTGTTCATACTCTCTTTCAGATTTACTAACTTATTTATTTACTTCATTTATACCCCACCTTTCACTCACTTTGGGGACCCAAAGTTGCTTACATCCTTCTCCTCTCCTACATTTTATCCTCAAAACAACGCTGTGAGGTAGTTTAGGCTGAGAGTGTGTGACTGGGTCAAAGTCACCCAGCGAGCTTCCACAGCAGACTAGTGGTTTACACTCAGATCCTCAGATCAGGCTTACTGGGAACAGGATATACACAAAATATTTAAGAGTCACCTTCACTCCCAAGCACAGTAAACCAGGTAGATTACTACACATGAAGAACAATCAGGGAAAATACGCTTCAACTAACCAAATAGTCCAAAGAGTTATGTAATCAATATTTCACATACACAATTCTCATTCTAAATTCCACACAAGGGTAATAATCAGAACATACAATCCATTACAAAACATTTTTCACAATTTACAAATTCCCACATGAATGGCCATATCCAGTCTGCAAAATCCATATAACACTCTTGTATAAGTAGTGCACTCTCTCCCTGCTGATATGCACTTCTGTATTCAGTCATATGTGCTTCAAAGTCAAAAGGAGAACCTCCACTGGTAAGTCCCCCTGGTAAGTATCCAAGTTAATATCCACAATAGTAGACTAAATGAAGATACGTCCTCAATGATAACAGATGTTTTAAATTCCTTTCAGGTGGTGCAGAAGACAACTGTCAGACACCACGAGGGCATCCCTCGCCCAACAATCAGGGCTGGCGTCTCTAGCCTGTTGTTTCATCCTGCGACCCGACCTCTTCCGGGGCTTTTGCAGACTGGATATGACCATTCATGTGGGAATTTGTAAATTGTGAAAAATGTTTTGTAATGGATTGTATGTTCTGATTATTACCCTTGTGTGGAATTTAGAATGAGAATTGTGTACGTCACTGGGAACAGGAGCCTGCCAAGTTGCCTCCCCAGTGGCATTCCTTGCCTGCAGCAGCCTGTTCTGTGGGGCACAGGAGTCTGCTTCCCATCTGCGGTGGCCTGGACAGTGGCACATTCCAACCCCAACGGGGCCAGAATGGGCTGCTGCTGGAACCCCCCCGCCCCCGCCATGGCACTCCATGCTTGCAGCAGCCTGATCCGGCACCAACAAGGACAGAACGGGCCGCTGGCGGAAACAGAAGCCCACCAGGGCTGACACCATTACTTCCGGCAGTCCTTCCTGCCTGCTGCAGCTCAGTCCAGAGCCAACAGAGTTGGAACAGGTTGCTGAGTCTGCGGGCACATCCCATGGCGCCTGCCACCTCATTGCGGTGCTGGGGAGGGGGCAATGCCAGGCCCGGCTGCCTTGCTCTCCCCTTGACCAAATCAAGGCACAGCAGAGGTGGCAATGCCTGGTCCACCTGCCCCACCTTTTCTAGAGCCCGTTGAATCCCCCCCCCCCACGACAGGTTTTGTTACTAGTTAGTATATAAGATAAGAGATGGATATCCCTATACTAATAGTTGCAAAGTCTCATTTGAGCCTCAGTGTGCCAGAAACAGAGTGAGATTTGTGCTCAAACTTTCATTTTTTAAAAATGCTAAAAGCTGCTAGAATAGCAGCAGAAAAAGAGTAACAAGTGGCATTACAAAATAGATATAACAGCAAAAACCACAGGACGTGCCTACTAACAACCACAATGATGTTTTTAATCATACAATTACATAAACCACATTACACAGTAAAACACATATGCAATAAAATGACTATTCATTCAAATGATTCCGCACTTCACATATGGAAAACCATTAATATAGTTGCTAAAATACAGGTACCACAGAATAATAAAGTGCTGGTGCTACTATTTGCTACATGAGTTCATTGCACATATAATTATTAAAGTGCAAGTGCATAGTAACAACTCAGTATATTCTATTTCACAGGTCCTGGATAGCAACAGTCCAATTAGTGAGTGAGAATATCCAATAAAATAAAGTCAATTCTTGTATATTATTTCATTTCTTGTTGTATATTATTTCATAATGGCTGTGTGAAATCCAAAGTCTGGTCCTCCAACGGGTTATCTAGACCCTCATGTGACCCATTTCATATAATCTTTGTCAAAGAGCACACAGTACTAAAATTCAAAAGTAATAGTCAATAAATACAATATCTGTTAAAATACAAATGCAAAGTTAAAAAGATACGAACAAGATATATTATGTTAAAAATCCATCAATCTTATTCATAAGTACTTATTCACAAAAACATTTCAATAATGCTGTGTAACAGTATCCAGTAACAAGCTGAATATATCCAGCCACCCCACGCCCTAACATGCTAACAATCATCTCTTAAAGGGAATTTTATATACAGATAAATGCATTCAACACCATCAATATCCAACCCAGAAAACATGAATAATCATTGTCAATGTTTAAGCCCTCTAGAATCAAGCTGTTAAGCTTAAAAATCCAGTATACTGGTTAAGAGCAGCAGGACTCTAATCTGGAGAACCAGGTTTCATTCCCCACTCTTCCGCTTGAAGCCAATTGGGTGGCCTTGGGTCAGTCACAGCTCTCTCCGAGCTCTCTCAGACTCACCTACCTCGCAGGGTGATTGTCATGAGGATAATAATAACACACTTTGTAAACTGCTCTGAGTGTGGCATGAAGTTGTCCTAAAGGGCAGTATATAAATCAAATGTTGTTGTTGTTGTTGTTAAAAGGGAGGAGGCTGGAAAGGAGAATGCATGAATGAACTGAATGTGGTGGCACACATCTGGAGACAGAGAGAGAGAGAGAGAGAGAGAGAGAGAGAGAGAATGATACAATCTTTTTAAAAATGGTGAGAGTGCTGCTTGACTTCTTAATTTTACAGGGTGATTTCTGTGAAAAGGTACTAAATCTTACAGCAAGTCCAAATGAAGTCCAGGTACAAGTGGGGTTACCGAGCACTAGGTGGGGCCTGGAGTTCTCCCAGAATCATAACTCACCTCCATACTATTAAATTCCACTGGACAAAATGGCAGTTTCAGAAGGTGGACTCTATATCACCACATCCCTGCTGAACTCCTTGCCCGCCCCACACTTCACCTTCCATAGGCTATTCCCCTGAATGTCCAGGAATTTCCCAACTCTTAGCTGACAATCCGAGAGGGAAGAGGAGTGTAAAATAGTTTCTCTAAGCAGCTAGTCTCTCCCTCTCTGACCAATAACATTCCCCTGTCAGATGCCACATTATTAGTTTGGATTATAATCAGCAAGAGGTTCATTGAGTTTCCTCTTTGGCCTTTCTCTTCAGGCTCCATTCTGGATTTAAATGTTTCTCAGACAGAGCCACGCACCGTTCCTTCCTTTAGACCCCTACACTCAATGGAAGTATAGATGCCCGTGTGACTTTTAAAGATCTCCTCGCAAAAGGTATTAAAACCTCTGGAATGATTTCTGTCTTTTTTGGACCACTTTCAGGGTCTCCTGTGTGGAACAAACTAATCCAAATCCAGATGGCCTGCAATCCTAAACACGCACAGTAGCAAGCAAGTCTCACTAAACTTAGTGGAATTTCCTTTTGGTTTACATTCTTAGAACTGCACTGTAAGGCCAGCCTCAGTATGGGGCCTGCAATTCTCCTGGAATGACAACTGATCTCCTGAATATTGAGGTCCTGGATGCCTGAAGACTTCTCTTTCCTCTATACGGTGGAACTGAATCACTGCCAGACCTATCCCTCTATGAGAGTATCAAGGACAACATCTGAGTCTTTTTTTCCCTCCTGTACCTCACCAACTCCTTGTGGCAGTCACACTAAATCGCATGCAAATGGGAGTGAGATGCTCAAATGTACGATGGGAGAATGATCTTTTCATTCTTGCCTCGGAAGCAAGGGTAGAAGGCTTTCACTACTACTCATTATGATTCAGGAAGAAAGAAGGAAAGGGCATGAGGAGGGCTAGTTTGGAGCCCTGGAATTGGTCTTTCTCTAGGTTACCCAACAGCACCGATTTTTATTTTTCAGATTGACATGACCGGCTTAACTGTAAAACTCCTTTATTTCAATTATTAAGCAGAGAGAGAACACGGATTCTCTGTAAAAGGCTTTGAGTTGCTTAATGAGAACATTTTATTACTGACTTCTACCATAGACACCAAGAAAAAGACTGTTACAGATAGGGTTACATCATCACCTATAACATTCTGCATACAAAAATGATTTGGAACAGAATACATTGGATCTTTCAGTAGGTTACACCAAGTATAGTATTTGCACAGTTGTACTTCCACGGATATTCCCAACATGTTTCAGTAGAAACAACACAATAGGCGGATTGACTATTAAAGATCACAGTGCTTTTTTTCTTACCAGCTGCTCTCTACTGTTCAACTCAGGCCTCAGTATCATAATATAGCATTTGGGCAGAAAGATACAGCCCAATAACCCGGCACTGGAGGCCAAGATGGAGAAGATCTCCACGGCCACCATGTCTTTTCCTTTGGTGCTCAGGTAGGTTGGGACAAAGGACAGCCAAACACTGCAAAAGATCAACATGCTGAAGGAGATGAACTTGGCTTCATTAAAGCTGTCAGGTAGTTTCCTGGCTAGGAAAGCCACAATGAAGCTGGTGGTGGCCAGAAGGCCCATGTAGCCCAAAACACAGAAAAACAAAGTCAATGATCCTTCATTACATTTCAGTATAATTTCTTCAGTTAATGAGTGCATGTCCACATCTGGGAATGGAGGGAACATGCCCAACCAAAGAGCACAAATGCCTACTTGAACAAATGAGCAGGAAATGACAATACAACAGGCTAACCTTTTCCCAACCCATTTTCGGAAAATGTTTCCTGGCTTGGAGGCCTTGAAAGCCACCACCACAATAATGGTTTTTGCCAAAACACAAGAAACAGCCACTGAGAAGATGATGCCAAAAGCTGCTTGTTGGAGGAGGCAGGTCGTCTCATTAGGGTGTCCGATGAAAAGCAAAGAAGAGAGAAAGCAAAGAAGGAGGGAGATGAGGAGAACGTAGGAGAGGCTCCGGTTGTTGGCTTTGACGATTGGTGTATCGTGGTGTTTAAGGAAGATTCCGAGCACCAGAGCTGTGGTCATAGAAAAGGAAAGAGCCAAAGAGGTGAAAGCAATACCCAGTGGTTCAGCAAGCAAGAGGACATTTTGTGTCTTGGGGATACATCGATTTTGTAGAGTATTTGGATAGTGGTCTGTGGAGCAAGCAACACAGTATTCCATGTCTGGAAGAGGAAGATAAGTCTATTTAAAGTTCCTAAGCACAGATTTTGAAGACTCCGTTTAACTCAATACCTGAGTGAGACCAATATTGAGAAACGATGCTGATCAGACACTAGTGAACATGTAATGCCAGGAAGTGAGCTTACTTTTACACACGAGCATTGTGTGCTGTACAGTGACATTTGACCCTTCTGTCAAAGTGAGAACCGACAGCATAAAGCCACTCATGGTGGTTAGATCTTTATGACTCATGGATGGGATGGTAGTTTATTTTAGTTTTATTTGTTGCAATTTTTGATCAGCTGTGCACTACAAACAAGTTGACAATGCATGAAAAGAAATAAATAAAAGTAATGTCGTTCCACCTTATATCTTCCTGCAAGAATGTCCCTTTGTGACGTATATTATAAAACAACCACAATGTCTGGGGTTAAAAAATAATGCAATGATTTCTTTAAAACAGAGAAATCAATCTCTAAAACAGTGAAATCAAAAAGAAATGAAAGAGGAATCCCACTGTTAAATGAGAAAATATGAATCAATGGCTAAATCTAAAAGAATGAATTGCGGAAATCAAATTCCTTTCTCTAGAACAATGCTACTGCAGACTTTTTTTTTAAAAAAAAATTTACTTGATTCTCTCTTATTCTATATTTATTCCTTGGCTTATCATGCATTTGCATCAAAACTGATGATGCTTTAATTGCAAAATAGCATTGCTAAATTCTCTTTTGTTAATGCTCCACAATCCATTCCAATCAATCATTTTTTACACTTCATAATCATATATCAGTGCAATCCTAACAGAGATCCTAACTCTTCAAAGCCCATTGACTTCCATCAGACTTCGAGAAGTGGAATCCTGTTTAGGACTGCACTGTGTATCTGAAAGTCCCCACAACATCTTTGAAGATGCTGTTAAGTATTAAGGAAATGACTGAAAATGAATGCATAATAGAGGAGCAGAATCTTCAACAAGATTTTTTACAAACAATCCAATATTGATTTATTCAGAATTTTTTAATGCTGCCTCTCAAGGAAACTGCTGGAGGTGGCTTACAAAATAAAAATAATAAAAACAAAACCTTAAAAGAGGTTAATTAAAATCTAGCATTAGAAATCCAGCCCAGTATAAAAACAGAAAGCAGCACTAATGAATTGTGCCCAGAAACAAATAAGTAGCAAAGGGGGCACAGATCCCCAGGTCAGGCCCCAGAAATTATTTCCATAGAGTTTTTTTCCTGTTTAATTATACGGGTATTTTTAACAGTACATCTCCTACCCTCCAGGTCTGACATTTTCCCATCTGGACATGAAGCGCAATCATAGCAGCAAAATTTCTCTCCCTCCTTTTTTTTCATGCTGTATCCTGGCTTGCATTTGTCATTACAGTCAGAGAAGGGAGGCACCTGTTTTTGGACAACAGAAAAATTTAGACTTCTCAAGACCCTGTAGAGATTTGACATTACAATAAATGTACAAATTACCAGCCACAGAATTGAAGATACAGAAATGTAATATCTATGATCTCCAAGAAGGCATATTAATTGTGATAAATGCTTTCCATGAAAGGCCATGCAGTGAATTTTATAGTTTAAGTATGCAGTGCATGGTGAAGGGATTATCTCCCCCTCTCATCTGTTTGAATGGATGGCTATGATTTTTATCATTTGAGAGTTGCTGAAGGTTCATCTTACCTGAGTCAGGCTTCTGTGCCACTCAACCATGTCCTTTTGAATGGTGAGCTCTTGGCCTGGAGGAGCTTGAGGATTCAGTCTTCCAACCTTGACCTTGACATAGGAGTTGTTTGGGAAAGTGACCAAATTTGTAACATCGAACCCAGTGGCTAATTCTCCACGTTCAGTAAACACAATTTCATCTCCAGCGTTGTTGTTGAATGACATCCTCTGCAAAACTGAGTGGAGCTACGGCAAATGAGAAAGAGGACAAGAGGACTACAAAGTGCAGGATTGTTCTTAATGGCATGTTCCAAACAAACGTCACAGAGATATTTGAAGTCTTCCATTTAGGAGAGAATTCGTTTATGAATGTGGCTCAGGTGCGGCCTTTGCCCAGTCTCCTTTTCCACAACATTGTTGTGGAATGGTGCTGGGAAGGCACCATGGTACAGCCCAGCCTCATCAGATCTTTGAAGCTAAGCAGGGTTGGCCCCAGTCAGTTCTTGGGTGGGAGACCACCAAGGGAGTTGGTCTGCAGAAGAAGGATCACTGACAGGGCAGTTTGCTGAGACTGGGTGCCCTATCCAATCAGGGAGAGAGACTAACCTGTCTTGCAAGTAGGTGAGAAACCTCACTGAGAGTCCATTCATAAGACAAAAAGACTTCCATTCATTTAGAAGCAAGTTAATATATAAGGTTCCTCATGACTGGGTTTGTGGATAGAGCTACTTTCTGTGCACAGGTTGGCCATTAGTATTTAATTGGCTTGGGCGGAGTTGACTTGTTTGTAGGTGTTGCTTATAAGTGACTCATTTTTAGACTGATTATTTTAGGAGCTACAGTTTCCCAGTCTGAATACTGAAGTTTGCCAGCAGAGGCGGGTGAGGTTGTGAAGGTTGATCAACAGCTTCTATTCCGTTACCAGCATTTGGAGACTGGGAAAAACTATGGGTGGATCAAAACTGCTTGGCACTTGAAGCCAAAAAGGGATTGCATGTAATGCTGGCATGCTTCAAATTGCCTGGTATGCAGTTTGCCTATACTGGGGGTTGGGTTTCAATTAGGCTCAGATTAGTTATTAATAAAGACATTCCAATTGAACCCATTTGCTTGTGTCAACTTCTTTGTGAGCATTTAAATTGCATTTACAGAGTCATGACAAGAGGTACTCACCTGCAGGGTATAATAAGGCTAGGAGGAGAGGCTGGGGTGGAGGGCTAACTGCCCATCCTCTGTGTAAGTGATGGGTGCTGGTGGGGGTGGGACAGGAAGGAGGCAAGGAGGGGCTTGGCTCCATGCCAGTAGCCTGCGTGGTCCTTGCCACCATTCCCTAGTGGCAGAGGAAGCCGATGAACGGCCAGGTGATTATCCCCCACTCTGCCCAAGTAGAAAAAAATAAAAAATACAAGTAAAAACAAACAAAAAAAGGGTAAAGCAGACAAACATGAACAAGGAAAGGGACAGATAGTGGGCATCCTCCACTATTTTTTGAGGTATCTTGCAGGGGCCACAGTGCGGCCTTTCTGAAGTTGTGCGGGGCTGGGAGTGAGCACCAAGTGCACAGCTCGCCTTCCTTGGCTTACTCGCCTCACAGCGATGGAGTCATCTGACCTTTACGTGATGGCCACCTCACACCTTCAGCAGTGTGGATCTGTTGCACAGAGGTGGCAGGATCACCAGCAGGCTCACAGGCCTTTCCTCTTGACTCTGTGGCATTGAGGGCCAAGCTACACGTGACAAATGACACTTGAATGGCAAGTGGATTGAGTGGAGGGCAAGTGAACAGGGAGAAATACACTTGCCGTTCAAGTGTCATTCATCACTTGTAGCTTGGCCCTCAGTCTCCTCATACTTACTAGGCAGTACAGACAGCCTAACCAGACCCAAAGGTGAATCTGTTGGTATTACTCAGAGAAATAAAGAACCTTACATTGCTATAACTGAGGGCCAAGCTACACATGACGAATGACACTTGAACAGCAAGTGTATTTCTCCCTGTTCACTTGCCCTCCACTCAATCCACTTGCCAGGCAAGTGTCTTTCGTCATGTGTAGCTTGGCCCTTAGAGAGTCATGAGACTGGAAACCCATCCCAATTTAGAGAAAAGGAAGGGGAAAGAACAGCAAAAAGTGCGTTCAATTTAGAGACATTTCCTTATATTTTACAGTGTAAAGGAATTGGTAAATTTGTGGACATGTCCTAAGATAAAAGTACAACAATCTGTTTTCAAACAGAACAAAGAATGCTGCAGAAAATATTTTAGTTGCTCTTTATATTACAGTATTTAAACCGTTTCTTGTTCTGAGTAGTCTTTCTGTGGACTAATATTACAGTCTAAATCAATTTCAATTCATTTCTTGATACCACTTCTGAAATAACCTCCAAAAATATTCATGTCATTTCTCCACTTCATTTATAGGAAACAGGGGAGCTGCACTTATGTTTCATAGTAATTTTCTGACCATACTTTTTATGCAAAGGATACAAGGAACTTTAACCAGAGCGAATTACCAGCCACGGCTTCACATTCAGTGGTACTTGTGCGTTCTCATTTGCCGTCACTTTGTGGTTGGCTCTAGATGAGCGCATGATCTGGAAGGCATGTGCAAGTGCATAGACGGCATTGTAGACACTGTAGCTGTGACCAGACATGCTCATTTCAAAGAATGTTGCTGGAACACTCTCCAGTCTCTCCTCCCCTGTACAGATTTCAACATCAGCCTCTGTAGGCACACTGGGATTGAGAAACGAACAGTCAAATGCTTGTTCCCAGAAATTTTTGATAAAACCATCTTCTTTTGCCCTGGATGGTTTTCTAATTTGGACAAATCTTTGAAAACCTGGAATCCTCTTGGAGTGAATTGTGAAGGAAAGGGCCCCATGGAACATTTTGACACCCCAGGATCTTTGAACACTTATGAAGGTGAAATCATTCTGGGCTGTTGTAATCCATACTTTCCCTAGAGAGCCTCTCTCTGTATATTCAGATCCTATTAGAGACGTTAGCCACATAACGACTGCCAACCATATGATATTTGCTAATTCTCCATGTACAACAACAGCTCTGGCTTTGCAGTCCAAAAATACTGAACGATTACTGTGAAAGTTTTGGATCGCTTCAATTATTCTATCAGTCTGAAACTTCGTTGGAGCTCTTTCTGTGAAGGCTGAACAGATCCCATTCTTAGAAAGCATTGGCTCCAATGTCTGCAAGAAATGTTCTCCAGTTTGGTCATCCGTAGTGATGAATCCAACCCATTTCCACCTGAACTGCAGAAGCAGCTGGACAATTCCCATGTACTGAAGGGTTTCACCGGGGACCATTCGGTAAAAAGAAGGGGAAGAGGTTTCATCACTGATTGTTGTTTCAAATGCTCCATATGAAATCTTAGAGAAAAAAATTGAGCAAGAAAAAGTACCTGAGAAACTCTTTGTTCATTATTTTCTTGTTGTTTTTACCATAAATGTTGATACTATAGTATTTCATAGTATTAAGCAATGAGGTTAGTGGATCGACTTTGAGTGAAGGACATCCTGCCATGGATATAGCCAGAAACAGAGGGGAACAGTTGCTGGATTTGACGAAAGTTTGGGGTGGGTAGTCCTTTTGGTCTGCTATAGAAAAGTAAGATTTCAATACAGTAGTATGTTGAAGAGCAACAGCATTTCCAGACTATGAGCTTTTCTCATACTGTGGATATCTGGTTGGTCTTTAACATTACTATGGCACTTGAATCTTGCTCTTAGGTTTGACCAAGAAGCTCATGGAGGATTTCTTCGCATGCGAAATGGAGTAAGCCTGGCCTCACATGCCAGAAATGTAGTCAAGAGATCCAAACTAGAATAACCTTGCAGAGAGCCAAGAAACTAAAAAGTAACAGTTAGTTGACCTTGTGTAGATTAGGAGCCATTTAACTCGTATCATTATGTACTATTTTCTTGAGGCCCAGGTGCAGAGAGCATCTAAGAATGGCAATAGATCAAGATGGGTAGCCGTGTGAGTCTGTCTGTTCATTCTCAAAGTTATGTTTCCTTTTTGTTATACATTCTGCTTTTGATTTTTTTCTGTAGTCTAATGCTATTTTCTGTTTTAATAAAATAATTAAAAAATAACCCCAAGCAGAGACAAAACTATTGTATAAAAATGTAAGCAAGATTCTAGTTCTTAATCTGTGAGCCTGGCCTCTGCCATTTTATAGCAGTTTATGATATAAAAATCATAAGTCCCTTGAGTTTAATGTGCCTTAATTCACATTAATGAGCCAGCCGGCTGAGCAAGGTGATGCCTTGGAGAGTGAGTCATGTGTGGAAGGAATGCAAGCCGAGTGACAGGGTGCGATTGACTCCTGCTGCCTCCCCATACTGCAGAATGTACTATCTTGACAATAAAGGTGCTTGTGAGTCACCACCCTGGACATTCCAATTTCCCCTCTTTCCATGAATTGAATCCTATCCAAAGAGCAATGTCCATCAATCAATTCTGATAAGTTTGTAACCTCTTCCTGGGAACATTTAATCAAGACTCTAACTTCATTAGTCAAACTCTAGGAACATTAATTAACTGCCGTTTCTTTAAGCAACACCAGGAATAACCAATCTAATTCCTTTGTCATACCATGGTAGCACCAATAAAAGGTAATCAAACCTTTGTCATTCCCAGGACGTGGTCTTTAAGGTCTTTGGAAACAAAAACACTTAATTATCCAGAAGATTCTAAAGACTAATGTTCAAATGAAGCTGGAGACCTTTTTTCTGGGTTTAATGGATAAACAGCTGGCAGCTACGCATGGTATACTTTTTTTGTATATGATAACAGCAGCGGAACTTTTACATGCTCAAAAATGGAACGTTAAAACATTCCCTACACTAGAAGAGTGGCTGGAGAAAATGAAGGACTATGTTGAGATGGCCAAATTGATATCTTTGATCAGGGAAAAGACATTACTACTTGTAAGTTGAAAAATAACGGAATTATGAATGAGAAGGGAGAAAAACCTCCTGGCTCCCATGCACTGATCCTACCTGTGGCATCTTGTAAATCCTTAGGATGTCTGCCATGTGAGAGGAGGCATCTGAATTGAGTCCTCCAATTGCTCCAATTAGATTTTTCTGGAAACCACATTTGTAGTTGGGAACAAACCTACTGGATTTGAAAAGTAGTTCCAAAGTGCTATGATAAGTCATCTTTGCTTCGTAGTAGTTGTCAAGAATGTGGAATCCCATTGTGGTATTTGGCAAGATTTTAGGAATGTTATTAATCTCATTGATGGCAAACACCAAGGCCAGGATATGCTGGTAGAACTTTGTTGCCACACTACAAACAAAATTAATTTTTTATCTCATAGGAAACAGGAAAAATCTATAATGCATTACATCATTTTTTTTTGTTTATTTAAAATATTTATGGCCATTTTCACATTGCTTAGAGGCCATGGAACATCACACCAAGCTCCTGGGATGACAGCATCTTCCTGGAGCAATTTCCCAGTTCTAGTTCTCGCACAAAATTGTGCCAGGAAGACACTGTTGTTCCGGGAGCTTGGCACGATGTTCTGTGGCTGGTAAGCCGTGTGAAAACAGCCTATGTCACTCTTTATCCAAGTAGATAAGTCAAGAATAGAAACAAGAATGTGCAAAAACCATAAAATAACAGTCCCTCAACAAGATAAATAACAAACATGGGATAAAGGCAACACACTATAGCAGTGAATAGTCATTTACCAGTGTTTTCAGTATCCAAGGGGTCATGAGGTAAGGGTGTTCTCTTTCATTCCTATGACTAAGTTTATCAACTGAAATTTTAGCCATAAACATTCAGCTACAGGATACTATTTGCAGAATTAAATTTTAATGGAATATAGAATACTGTTGCCCTATGCAGGTGATGCAGTGTTCACCATACAGAAACAAAAAATATCCATTCAGTTCCAAGCTGAAATACTAGAAAAGTTTGACTGTATTTCAGGATACGAAGTGCCCCCAGAAATCATACTTGCAGAGGGAAAAAAGGCCCCAGACCAAAAAATTAGGGCGGGAAGGAGAAGGAGCAAGCCAGGAATGCACTTTCTAGCCCCTGCCTGGAAAATCAGTAAAATCAAAGAAAAATCATGAGTGCCTGCTGCATTGCTGGTAAGTACCTGAACACTGAAAACAAAATCACTGATTTTTCAGGGAGGGGTTTTGGTAATTTCCAAGAATCCCAGATTTTGAGTTAGGTAAAGGTAAAGGTAAAGGTGCAAGCACCAAGTCATTACTGGCCCATGGGGGACATCACATCACGACATTTTCTTGGCAGACTTTTTACGGGATTCTTTGCCATTACCATTGCCTTCCCCCCCAGGAAACTGGGTTACCACTCTGGAAAATCACATTAACAACCCAAACCAGTGATTTTTATGTATATTTTCAACTTGGGAAGTTTGTAATGCACATCGCTAAATCAGAGAGAGAAGAAATGACTTATGCAACCCCACTGGGGAGAAAGTAAAGTTAAAAAAAAAAGGGAACGTGATAAAAATTAAGTGTTAGTAATTCAAGAGATAAAGGAGGGACAGGGGAGGGCTAAGTCCTTTGGGAAACACCTTGACTGAACTAAATTCAATCAGCTGAAAAAAGAGATGTTGGGGAAGCAAGCTCTTTTCCATGCCAAAGCCATGTGCTTGAGATGCAGAACTGCAATCCACATATGCTGGATTTCAGCATTTTATTTTTAAATATCTCTAATTATTGGTGTCTGTCCATAGATATGTGGATGTTTGTGTGTGTCCATGCTCAGGGAGATACACACTTACATGTTTAAAATTATATACCTCTTTTTCACCTTATTGATAATGTGATCCACAAATTCTGCAGTCAAAAAGAATAATTAAGATAAAATATAACATCATAACAATGTAAATGGATTCCTTACAATGGAATGCCAACAAATCCATGATAAGGGTGATTCTCAAAGGAAAGTTTATTGAAAAATGGACCAATGTGAGTTACAAGCCCTCCGATGAGGACATCACCTGGCTGGTGCCACTTGTGTGGCATTGGAAGGGGCTCCATATGTGCACACTGCATAAGATGCATGTTGTACACCATGTGAGGGAATAGCAGTAGCAACATCAGAGACTTCATTAGGCTGATGGTAAAGCTTCCCTCTAGTTGCAAACTCTCTTAGTTTTCTCTGTAGCATCTCCAGGGCTCCAACAGGCTGGACAGCTATGCTTCTCTCGATACACTTCTGAAAAGTACATTAACAAAGCTGACAGGAGAGGTGGGTGCATACCAGCCTTGTGTTTGGGCAGAACGGGGTTCAAAAAGCAATTGCAACATGCAATTATGGTTGCTTAATGATAGTGCTTGTATTTCTCCGGGTCCTCATTTTAGCTAGGGTTAATCCAGTGGGACTTTCATAACCAGATATTTCAGATTTTTTCCTTGAATGTTTAAGCAATGCTGTTTTGAAAGACACACAAGAATTCAGTAGCTGAATTGAGCACAGTGGTTTTGATCATTAGAGGGCAGCTAACCATTTCAAGATACTTTTAGTACAGTTCAGAATCCTTGGTGGCAAAACTTTGGAAGCAAACATGTTTGTCTTATCTCTCTGCAACTTTTCTGAGAAGGGCAGCAATAACCCCTAGTGACCCCTAGCATGGAATCAAACAGGAACTGTACATGCTTGCAATGGAAATGATAAATTGTTAACACAAGAAGTAAGGATTTACTGTAATGAAATAGTTCAGAGTTCCTTTGGTAAAAGGATAGTGACTGCGTACAATATGACTGTGTACTGCCTGCTGGTGTGTAATTTGCCACTTTAGTCGGAATAATGAGACAGACACAAGGCTTGGAACTAAAGGGCCACTAAAGGGCCATCAACCATTAATACGGCAAGGGCCAACTAGTGGTACAGGTCAAGCCACGGGGTCACCCCTGGGCCTCCTCCTTGACCTGTCTGGGCGAGCCCCGAAGCCCCAGGTGCGAGCCATCCTATGGATGGCTAAGACCCAGCCAGACAGCAAAATGGATCCCCCCAGCTCAAGCTCCTAAGCCTCAGCCATACAGCAGTGAGGGAAGGACTTGCACATGGGGTTCCCCAAGGCAGTCTGCCCATGCAGCATGGCAGCCGTCACAAGCAGTACCATCCGCTCCTGGCAGACCCCTCTTCCCCATCAGTGGAGAAGTGCCTAGGGTACTCACCGGCCCGCTCCCTATTCCCAAACTGTCTCCTGACAGTGACCATCCTAAGGTGGCTCCACCTTGCCAATTACCTCAAACTTCTGCAAGCAGTACAAGGTTGGCAAAAAACCACCTCTTCCCCATGCCAATTAGGGAAAAGGGGGAAAAAAATCCTACCTGGCTCTGGCAACAGCAGCTGGCTAGTCCTGCACTACTACAGGGTGAGGTGGGAGGGCCGAGCATGCAGAGAAACTGCCAGCCAGAGGGGCGGAGTTGCCTCATAAGGCTCCTTTCTCCACCACCATCACCCCCGGCCTGAGACCCAGATACCATGGAAATGCTCTGTCTCCTTCTCCTTCCAGGGAGGCAAAGAGCAGCTCCCAGCCTTATCAGTGGAAGCTGCTGGCCGGGAGGGCCATATTCTGCTCCATTTTAACCTGTGTTGTTTCAGTGCTTATGCTAATGTGTTTATTTATACCCCACTTTTCACCTGAGTGGGGATGTGAAGCGGCTTACATATTTCTCCTGTCTTCCATTTTATCCTCATAACAACCCTGTAAGGTAGGTTAGGCTGAGAGAGTCTGACTGACCCAAGGTTACTCAGCAGACTTCCAGAGAAAAGCGGGGAACTGAACCTGTGTCTCCCAGATCCTAATCTGACACTGTAACCACCATGCCACACTGGCTCTCATTTCTGCCTTTCAGTTTTCTGCAGTCCAAACCCTATTACGTTGTTATTGCACATCCCATCCTATTGATTGTACCGAGTTACACTGTGTAATCCACGCTGAGTCATAATGAGAAAGGCAGACTATAAATACCATAAATAAATAATAAATCCTACAACTGGAAATGTCCTCTTATAATAAAATTGTGAATTCTGCCAGAAAAAAATTGAAACCCTACTCACATCCCCTACCAGTATGGTGTAGTGGTTAAAGCAGCAAGATTATAATCTCGAGAACCGGGTTTGATTCCCCACTCCTCCGCTTGAAGCCAGCTGAGTGACCTTGGGTCAGTTACAGCTCTCTCAGCGCTCTCTCAGCCCCACCCACCTCACAAGGTGATTGTTGTGAGGATAATAACATACTTTGTAAATCACTCTGAGTGGGCATTAAGTTGTCCTGAAGGGCAGTATATAAATCAAATATTATTATTATGTGAGATTATCATCATCATCATCATGATTACTTGAATCAAATATATTAAAATCTTAAAAAAAAATAAGTAAAAGTGGGGACCTACAAGAATTTAAGGGGGACATCTCATTCCTTCCCCCACCATGTCCTTTCCCCCTTCCTTCTTCCTTTCCCATAGCCTATCCTCTTTCTCCTGTTTCCTTCTCTCCTTCCCACCAACTCATTGAAAGTATAGAGGCCCATTTAAAGATCTCCTCACAAAGGTATTAAAACCTCTGGAATGATTTCTGTCTTTTTGGACCACTTTCAGGGTCTCCTGCGTGGAACAAACTAATCCAAATCCAGATGGCCTGCAATCCGAAACACGCACAGTAGCAAGCAAGTCCCATTGAATTTAGTAGTATTTCCTTTTGGTTTACATTCTTAGAACTGCACTGTAAGGCCAGCCTCAGTATGGGGCCTGCAATTCTCCTGGAATGACAACTGATCTCCAGAATATTGAGGTCCTGGATTCAGAGCTGGATGCCTGAAGACTTCTCTTTCCTCTATACGGTGGAACTGAATCACTGCCAGACCTATCCCTCTATGAGAGTATCAAGGACAACATCTGAGTCTTTTTTCGCTCCTGCACCTCACCAACTCCTTGTGGCAGTCACACTAAGGGCCAAACTACAAGTGACGAATGACACAGGTTGGACACTTGTCAGCTTCCCTCAAGTTTTGATGGGAAATGTAGGCGTCCTGGTCTTGCAGCTTGGCTCTCCGACTGCTGTCCAATGGACTTTTCAACTGTCACTTGTCTAACATTCCACCAAGCTGCCTACATTTTCCATCAAAACTTGAGGGAAGCTGACAAGTGTCCAACCTGTGTCATTTGTCACTTGTCGTTTGGCCCTCAATCACATGCAAATGGGAGTAAGCTGCTCAGATGTATGAGTGGGGAATGATTTTGCCATTTTTCCTCTAGAAGCAAGGGCAAAAGGCTTTCACTATTGCTCAGGATAAATGAATTGTGGTGGAAAATAAGGGATCCTCAGCACTCATGGTAAAGAGAATTAGTGAGGAATGAAAGATTAGAACAAACACTTGGTCCCCCCGCCAGTGAATGAAGATGTGTGATTTGACACAGTTGCGCCAAATATTCTCATAATCTCTCTGTGAAAGGGTTGCCTGGTCCAAGTTGGGAAATTCCTGGAGATTTGGGGGGAGGAGCCTGGAGAGGGTGGGGGTTTGGATAGGGAGGGGCCTCAGTGTGGTACAATGTCATAGAGTTCACCCTTCATACCAGTCATTTTCTCCAGGGGAACTGATCTCTGTTGCCTGGAGATCAGTTGTAGTTCTGGGAGATCTCCAGCGACCACCTGGAGGCTGGCAACCCTACTCTCTGATCCAATCCTCTTGTGATGGACAGCTCCAGTTCTGCCTCTCTCTAAGAACAGTCAATGGAAGATAATGGAATATTAAAAGGCAGACTGTAAGAGCTGGGTAAGAACCAAAGAAGGAGAGGGACTTGTTAAGGGAGAAGGATTTGTGAGCTTGGAAGCAGCATGAATTAGAGCTGGCTGAAGAGAATCATCTACAGTTACGATAGTCAGACATCAAGAGCTCAAAAGAATAGGACAAATGTATCCTTGTGTTAGAATCACTCCAATTTTATTGAAGTTGTAAATAACAATTATCTCTTTTTTCAGTATATAAACATTGCTGACTGGATGCCTAGTGTCTCAGGGAAAGCAACACATACATATATACCAACCTTTCTAGGCATGGCCAATATATCTATTTAACTAAATGTTGGCAGCATATAAGGGGAAGCCGTACTGAGTTCTGCGACTCCTTCGGTCCTGTGCGGTAGCTGGGTGAGGGGTGGTTGATACAGGGAACTGAGCTGTCCTGTCAGGTGGCGACTCTTGGGGAAAAGAAGAGAGGGGTCCAGTGTGTGGTCCAGTGAGTGTATAGGGTCAGGGGTCTCTGCCTATTTGTTTATTTATTTATTTACACAATTTATATGCCCACTTTTCATTCAGATAGGGTCCCAAAGGCAGTGAACAACAGATATTAAAATAAATAAAATATTAAAATAACATTAAAAATGTGTATGTGAGAGTATATATGTAGAGGAAAATGTTCTGATTAAGCAACTCAAAGGCCGTTTCCACACGCTGTTAAAGAGATGGCATTTTTTTCACTCACTCCATATATCTCCAATTTCAAAGTGGAAGCAGTCAATTTAGCTTTTGTTTTTTCGACGTCTCAGAAAAAAACGCTGAACAAACGGAAGCCAAACTGCCTGCAGAGACATATGAAGTGAGTGAAAAAAAATCATCAGTGTTTAATAAGTAAGCCATCTCTTTAAAAGCGTTTAGAAACAGCCAAAGTCTTTTTCTGAGAATCTATCTAATTAGAGACAAGAAGGGATGGTGAACTATGCCAGCATCCCTGAACCTGTATAAGAAGGGGTTCATTGGGATGTAGTGTGTTAACGGACACACCTTTCAAAATTGATTCCATAATGATGGGAATGCTGGGCGTTGTGGTGTTATATAATGCATCCTATCATAATATCAAGAGAGAAGGAAAGGGCATGAGGGCTAGTTTGGACCCCTGGAACTGGTGTTTCTCTAGTTTACCCAATAGCACCAATTTTTATTTTTCAGATTGACATGACCTGCTTAACTGCAAAACTCCTTTATTTCAATTATTAAGCTGAGAGAGCATGGGTTCTCTGAAAAAGGCTTTGACTTACTTAATGAGAACATTTTACTACTGACTTCTAAAAACTGTTACAGAGAGTGTTACATCATCACCCGTAACATTCTGCATACAAAAATAATTTGGAACAGAATACATTGGATGTTTCAGTAGATTACATCAAGTGTAGTATTTGCACAGTTGCACTTCCACAAACATCCCCCAGGATGTTTCAGTAGAAACAACACAAAAGATGGATTGACTATTAAAGGTCATAGTGATTTTTTCTTACCAGCTGCTCTTTACTGTTCAACTCAGGCCACAATAGAATAACATAGCATTTGGGCAGGAAGATGCAGCCCAATAACCCGGCACTGGAGGCCAAGATGGAGAAGATCTCCACGGCCACCATGTCTTTTCCTGTGGTGCTCAGATAGGTTGGGACAAAAGACAGCCAGACACTGTAAAAGACCAGCATGCTGAAGGAGATGAACTTGGCTTCATTGAAACTGTCAGGTAGTTTCCTGGCTAGGAAAGCCACAATGAAGCTGGTGGTGGCCAGAAGGCCCATGTAGCCCAAGACACAGAAAAACAAAGTCAATGATCCTTCATTACATTTCAGTATAATTTCTTCAGTTAATGAGTGCATGTCCACATCTGGGAATGGAGGGAACATGCCCAACCAAAGAGCACAAATGCCCACTTGAACAAGGGAGCAGGAAATGACAATAGAATAGGCCAACCTTTTCCCTACCCATTTTCGGAAAATGTTTCCTGGCTTGGAGGCTTTGAAAGCCACCACCACAATAATGGTTTTTGCCAAAACACAAGAAACAGCCACTGAGAAGATGATGCCAAACACTGCTTGTTGGAGGAGGCAGGTCGTCTCATTAGGGTGTCCGATGAAAAGCAAAGAAGAGAGAAAGCAAAGAAGGAGGGAGATGAGGAGAACGTAGGAGAGGCTCCGGTTGTTGGCTTTGACGATTGGTGTATTGTGATGTTTAAGGAAGATTCCGAGCACCAGAGCTGTGATCATAGAAAAAGAAAGAGCCAAGTGGGCTAAAACAATACCTAGTGGGTCAGCAAACAAGAGGACATTTTGCATCTTGGGAATGCATCGATCTTGCAGAGTATTTGGATAATGGTTTTTGGAGCAAGCAACGCAGTATTCCATGTCTGGAAGAGGAAGACAAGTCTATTTAAAGTTTCTAATGAAGAATAGTAAAGAGTCCAGTAGCATCTTTAAGACTAACCAACTTTATTGTAGCATAAGCTTTCGAGAGCCACAGCTCTCTTTGTCAGATGCAGAGAAGAATAAAAAGCAGATTTTGAAGATTCCAGGATACTTTGAACTCTGTGTCCAATATCCTAATCAGACAGTAAAGAACATGCAATGCTAGGAATTGTACTTTTTTTTTATACATGAGCATTTTTTGCTCTACAATGACATCTGAGCCTTCTTTCAAAGAGAACTGAAAGAATGAAGCCAGTATTGGTGGGTGGATCTTTGTAACTCATGGATGGGATCATAGTTATGATTCTTCCCCCCCTTCCAAGGGATTATTTTTTCCTCAAATAGGAGCTGATCTGTTTTTTCTCAGCACAACCTAGCATTGTTAACAGAAATTCTCTTAATTCCTCTTTACCCAGTTTCTCCCTGAAATCCAATAGTCTGTTTTGTTGCCTCTTTTTAGGAATTTGAAGAATTCTACTGAATTCTATTTTGATCAAAGAGAAATGCAAAGTGAGGAAGGCTGGAATGGAGGGTCTCCTCCCCAAATTCCCATTTTTGTACTTTAGAACCTCTTGTCATGTGCAGTATAAACCAACATCAAGGGCCAAAGTTTCAAAATAGTGAAATGATTTCATGATAAAGTGAAATCAAAGAGAAATTAAAGAAAAAATCCCTCTTTTAGAAGAAAAAAAGAGAGTAAGAGGAATTAATGGGTACTTCTGAAAGAGCGATTTTTTGGGAGAAAAATACCCCTTCCCGGGGCTTTTTTCCAGCAGGAATGCGGTGGAACGGAGGTCCGGAACCTCTTGAAAATAGTCACATGGCTGGTGGCCCCACCCCCTGATCTCCAGACAGAGGGGGGTTTAGATTGCCCTCTGCGCCGCTCAGCAGCATGGAGGGCCATCTAAGCTCCCCTCTGTCTGGAGATCAGGGGGCGGGGCCACCAGCCATGTGACCATTTTCTCTGAGGGCAACCCACTGAGTTCCACCACCTCTTTTCCCAGAAAAAAGCCCCTTCCTATAACAAATCTATCCCACCCAGGTTTCTTTTCTCTATGGTTTTTAACTGATTCCCATTTATTCTGTATTTATTCCTTGTCTGATCATACATTTGCATCAAAAGCAATGAAAGAGAGGAAAAAAACCCAAGCGTTTTGCATAGTCCTTTGGAAACAAAGTGGCAGGGAAGCTGCTGCTTCATCCCCTCCCAGCTTCCCAGCTTCCCTGCTAATTTGTTTCCAAAGGGATGTGCTTTTTATCCCTCTCTTTTTCAAAGCCTGAAACATGCCTGGGAGGGAGGGAAAAGAAGCCATTTAATCCTTTCTTGGCTTTTAAAGCCAGGTGGAATGTGCAGTAACATTACAATGTAGCAATGTTACAACATTACAACCCTTTCTTGCTTTTGGAAAAAAACCAGTGTGTGTGCATACCCCAAAGGAGGAAGGGAAAAACCAGCCATTTAATCCTTTCCTGGCTTTTAAAACCAGCAGGAAATAAGCAAACTCCTGTAAACATGGGAAGCAGAACTGATATAGAAACGCTTTAAAGTCTCAGTGTGAGGAGACTTCTGGTTTGGGATCCATGAAGGTCTAACGCAGCTCTTAAAGCTGAGCTGTCCGAACTGCTGTTTTGAGGGCTGGAGGGGCTGAAATCGCCCGCAGCCAACTGCTCTCAGGTGGAGAACAGGCTTAGTACGCTCAAGAACCTCAGGACGCGTTGATCTTGAGCAAGGGGGGGTCCTGCGCAACAGACTCTCTCCCGTCCCTTGAGGTCCCACCCGAAGACAGGTTTTGCCAAGATCTCTGCAGTAGCTCCGGAGCCAATTCGGTTGGCATAAGACCTACATGCCCAAGCTTCAAACAGGGGCAAAAGGAACTGATGTGAATGGAAGATTGGAACAGTGATTACAACCCAAGAAATCGACTAAGAAGGTAAAGATCACTATCTCTTGAAACGTGACAGATTAACTTAACAAATGAACTATTAAAGTTAATTTTAAAACTGCGACAGACTGAGTATAAGGAGGAGAAATCCCGGCAAGAAAATTTTTTAAAGAAGGACTAAGTATAACGAAGTTATCAAAGAAATTTGATTATTGTTTTACATACCTGCAGTGACAAAGAGATAGTGGACTGTGAGAAAGTTTCAACATCGCGAGAACTGCTGTGTGTGGCTGAGGAACAGGAAGTACGTCACAACGATAGAGAAGCTGGAGAGAAGCGGCTGTCTCCGTGTTACAGGAAGTAGAAGAACGCCATTTTGGAAAGGGGAAGGGTCGCGGCTTCAGCGGAACAGGAAGTAGGCCATCTTGGATTACAAATAAAAGGGGAATAATCATAGAGGAACCATAGAGAAAAGACGCCCGACATTTTGGACTCTGTAATTGGTTTTTTTAAAGAAACAAAGTGATTTTGGGACTTTTAAAAGTAAAAGTATAGAAAGTAAAACACCACAGAGCTGAGGAAAAGGGCGGACATGTGGGAGCGAGCAAAGTTAGCCCCACGATGTCAAAAAAGGAGTGGCAGGCGGCAATTGAAAGTTTAGATTAAAAAGTTTCAGAAGGAATTAAGGAGCTTAAAGACATGGTACCTGAGATGGCGAAAGAGTTTAAAGAGACACTCAGAAAAGAATTGGCGGAAGTGATGAAAGGTATGGAAAAGATACAAAATGACTTGCAAGCCACGCAGCAAAGAGTTAATGTGGTAGAAAACACGGTAGACACTTTAGCAGACACGCAACGAACTGAGATGAGGATGATGAGAGGTAGAACGGCAGTTGCGGAAAGTAAACACATGGAGAAGCAGTTAAGGTTTCGTGGTTTGCTGGAAACCGAAGGAAAGACTGCCCAAGAACAGATTACAGAGGTGTTGGCTGAGTACCTGGGGAAGGAGGAGGGGGAATTTGCGGCTATCCTAGATGTGGTTTACAGAATAAACTGAAGATTTGCGACCCAGAGGGAACTACCAAGAGATATAATTGTGCAGTTCACGACCAGAAACACAAGAGAAATGATTGTGAGTAAACAATTTCAGGATCCATTAGAGGTTGACGGCAAGACTGTTAGTATCATGAAGGAATTGCCCAGATTGGTGCTGCTGGACCGGAAAAAATACAAGAACCTAGTCCAGATTCTGAAGGATATGAAAATAAGATACAGATGGGAAATGCCTGAAGGACTATCCTTTGAATTTGGTGGCGCTAAAAAACGCATCAGATCTGAATTGGAGATGGAAAAGTTTATTAGGGACAATGAAAAGGACTTATCAACAGCAAGATCATGAATATGGAGTGTAAAATTTTATCATGGAATGTAAATGGACTTAATTCGCCCAATAAGAGAAAAAATATTTTTCATTGGCTATTAAAACAAAAATGTGACAGTTTGTTTGCAAGAAACCCATATTAAAAAGCAGGATGTTAAATACTTAAAATTTGCAAAATTGGGAACTGAATTTGTGGCTGCTTCAAAAAAAAAGAAAAAAGGTGTGGTGTTGTATATAAAAGAGGAATTGCAGCCAAAATTAGTGGTGAGTGATGTGGAAGCTAGATATTTAGCTGTGGAAATTACGTGGAATTTAAAGAAACTGTTGGTGATTGGAATATATGCACCTAATGGAGCAAAAGAAAGTTTCTTTGAGGATTTGGGAAAACAACTTGATGAATTATCTTATGATCAGATGATTTTAGCTGGATACTTCAATGGAGTTACTAACTTGGACGAGGATAAAAAATCTGTAACTGCACAAAAGAAAAGACTATTACCAAAGTCTTTTTTTGCAATAAAAGAACAAGAAACCTTAGAAGATGTATGGAGGAGCCATAACCCTAAAGGTAGACAATATACATTCTATTCTGCAAGACACTCCACTTTGTCACGAATTGATATGATATGGGCCTCCAAAGATTTAGTGCTTTGGACTAAGGACGTTGAAATAATGCCAATGGTAGGCTCAGATCACAATCCAATCATGTGGAGGTTTGGGAAAAGAGTAAAAAGGAGAGGTTGGAGAATAAATGAAGATATATTGCAAGAAGAGGCAAATATTGAACTGCTGCGAAGAGAGACTAAGTTCTTTATACAGCATAACATGAACAATGAAGTATCAACAAATAAGGTATGGGACACATACAAGGCGGTGACTAGAGGCATACTAATGGACTTAAATGCTAGAGCTAGGAAGAAAAGAGAGGAGAAGAGATTGGAGGTTATGGAGAGAATAAAAGCCAAAGAGAGTTAATTAAAGAAGAGACCAGGGAAAAAGAAGATATATCAGGATATTAAAATCCTTCAAGAACAGTTGACGGCTATGAATAACAAAGAAATGGAATGGAATCTTAAGAGACTGAATCAAAAGTCGTTTGAGGGTGCAAATAAACCTGGGAAATATCTGGCATGGCAATTGAAGAAAAGAAAGGAGAAAAAAACCATAAACAAAATTTGTGAGGAGAATAAAATTCATTTGGAGCAGTCAGCCATTAGTAGAGCCTTTTATAAATTTTATGCAAAGCTATACCAAAAAAAAGAAGTCAACAAAGATTCAATAGTGAATTATCTGGGAAAGATGAAGCTCCCTGCAATCTCTGAGGGATGGAGAGAAAAATTAAATAGAGAAGTGACGGAGGAAGAAATAAAAGAGGCAATACGGTCGACAAAATTAGGAAAGGCACCAGGCCCGGATGGACTTACAGCTAAATTTTATAAAGTACTGGCAAATGAACTGGCGCCTTTTCTGAAAGAGGTGATCAATGGAGTTATGCGAGATCAAAAGACTCCAGTTACTTGGAGTGAAGCCAATATTTCATTGATTCCTAAAGACAAGACTTGACCAGTGTAAAAAATTATAGGCCAATTTCATTGCTGAATAATGATTATAAAATCTTTGCGAAGATCCTGGAGGAGAGAATAAAAGGATGGATGTCTGAATTTATTGCAGAGGAGCAAGCTGGATTTTTGCCAGACAGACAGATTAAAGACAACCTAAGGACAGTTATAAATGCTATTGAATATTATGATAAACGTTGTGATAGAGAAGTTGGTTTTTTCTTCGTGGACGCTGAAAAAGCTTTTGATAATTTGAACTGGGACTTTATGTTTGCCACCATGGAGAAGCTGCAAATGGGAGAAAAGTTCATACGTGCCGTGAAAGAAATTTATAGGGACCAGAGTGCAGCAATTGTGGTGAATGAAGACGTGACTAAGAAATTGACAATAGGCAAAGGTACGAGACAGGGTTGCCCGTTGTCACCATTGTTGTTCATCTTAGTATTGGAAATATTGATGATTCAAATCCGAGAAGACGATGCAATCCTTGGAATAAAAATAAGAGAGCATTCCTACAAGGTCAGAGCGTTTGCGGACGATATAATGTTAATTGTGGACGATCCAATTGAGAATATGCCAAAGGTGATGGAGAAAATTAAGGAATTTGGAGATTTGGCTGGATTTTATGTAAATAAAAAGAAGTCCAAGATACTATGCAAGAATATGACTAAACAGAAACAACAGGAACTAGAGGAAATAACAGACTGTGAAGTAACGAATAAGGTAAAATATTTGGGAGTTGAATTGACTGTGAAGAATATAGACCTATTTAAGAATAATTATGAGAAATTGTGGACTCAAATAGAGCAAGATCTGATTAAATGGAATAGGCTGAATTTGTCATGGTTGGGAAGAATTGCAGCAGTAAAGATGAATGTATTGCCGAGAGTGATGTTCCTGTTACAAACAATTCCAATCATTCGTGACACTAAACAATTTGAAAAATGGCAAAGGAAATTATCGGACTTTGTGTGGGCAGGCAAGAAACCTAGGGTGAAAATGAAAGTATTACAGGATGCTAAAGAAAGAGGTGGAATGCAGCTGCCCAATTTAAGATTATATCATGAAGCAATTTGCCTGTCTTGGATAAAAGAGTGGATGACGTTGAAGGACTGCAAGCTACTGGCTTTGGAGGGATATAAAAAAACATTCGGATGGCATGCATACCTGTGGTATGATAAAGTTAAAGCTGACTCTATGTTTCTGCACCACTATATTCGGAGAAGCCTTTTTGCTATTTGGAAGAAATACAAAAATTATATGAAGGACGGAATCCCCTTGTGGGTGGTTCCGTTCGAAGTAATAGATCCAAGAACTGTTGGAAATGAACAACAGTCTTTAACATATAAGGAGATAACACTATTGGAATTCTCTAAATTAAGAATAAAAACGCAAGAGGAACTGTTCTCAAGTTATGGATGGTTTCAATATAGACAGATAAGAGATCTTTATAATTCGGATTGTGTGAAAGGAGGACTGAGAATGGAGAATTCAGAATTAGAAGAGGCGATACTTCAAGAGGGCAAAAAGGAAATTTCAACGATTTACAAAGTACTTCTAAAATGGTACACAGAAGATGAGACAGTTAAAGTCCAAATGGTGAAGTGGGTGATAAATTTTAATAAAGAGATAACAATGGAGGCGTGGGAATACCTGTGGAAAACGACTTTAAAGATAACGACTTGCACAAATATCAAAGAGAACGTTTATAAAATGATATATCGCTGGTATTTGACAACAAAGAAAATTGCGTTAGGGAACATTAACATGTCAAATAAATGCTGGAAGTGTAAAAAACATGAAGGATCTTTGTATCACATGTGGTGGACTTGCGAGGTATCTAAGCAATACTGGGGAGGAATAATAGAAGTGATTAATGAGATTTTACAATTCCAAGTTAATAGAAACCCAGAATTGCTGCTACTGAACTTGGGAATGGAAGATATTCCAGCACAACATAGAACATTGTTATTTTACATGACAACAGCGGCTAGACTTTTATATGCGCAGAAATGGAAATTGCAAGAAGTACCAACTATTGAAGATTGGATTTATAAATTGCTGTACATGGCTGAGATGGACAAAATGACAAGGAAGCTCAGAGACCTTGATCCAGGACAGTTTAACATGGATTGGGAGAAACTGAAGCAATATTTGGAGAAAAAATGGGATGTGGGAGGGAAACTGTGGCAGTTTGAAAATTACTGAGATTTTATAGAAGAAGAGAGAGGTGGCTTTACCGGGAAAGGGGGATTTAAATATTATTCTAAGCTAGTATTAGGGTTAAGATGAAAATTATGTTTTATTATACACAGTACTAAATAACAGATGTATTATTATGAATAGATATTATGAATATATGTGAGTATGCCAGACAGGTATTTTTTTATTGTAGTTAAGTTTTTAGTGTAACAGATATGCTATATAATTAAAATAGACTGAGAATAAGAATAAGAAATGTTTAAAGAAACATATAGATTATAAATTAAATTGATTAACTTATAGGGGGAAGAGTAAAGAGATTAAATAAGGGAATAGAAAATGGATAAAATGTTATACTAATAATATAAAGGCTATCAATATATATTAGCAATGTGTTATTTAGAATATAAGATTTAGTAAAGGAGGGGAGAACAATAAGCTTAGAAGAGAGTTTAAGTGTATTTTTAATAGATTACATGTGGTATTAAGTAAGTGAGCAATAAGATTGATAAAGGGTTGGAAAACTGTTGGAAGTCAAATAAAGGGGGGAAGAAAGGGAGGGGGTTAGAAGTAGACATTAATAAAGGGGGAATGTTTGTATTTTATGATTAAATAATCTAATCCAATATTTTTTTTTAAAAGTCTCAGTGTGAGAAGGACCTCAGTTGATAGGAGAATGCCCTCCCCTCAGCTGAAAAAAGCAGCGGGAGTTTGAAAGCAGCAACACTTTTCTTGCCATGCAAGAAAGGTATTGCTGCTTTCTAGCTGGCAGTTTTTTTCAGGTGATGGGGGATCCCCCTCTCATCAGCTGAAAAATGGCAGACATTTAAAAGGGGGAAACTGGAAGTGCAAACCCCTATTCTCCAGACGTTCTGCTGCCCTGAAAATGATGTTTTCATGAACCAATTCGTGAACCAGGGCAAGTTCGTGAAAGTTCATGGTTTCTGGTTCGTGAAATGTGATGAACCACGAACCACATGGTTCGGATTTTTCTTGGTTCGTGTCCATCTCTATTTAAGATTGCAGTGTGTAGCTGCATGCACCCTGCCCCCCCATTTTATTCTTTAAGGGTAAAAACCAGTACTTTGAACTGTGCCCAGAAGAAAATGAGCAGCCAAATGGACAAATATCCCTACAGCAATTATTTCCAGAGAATTTCTTTTTGTTTTACTATATGGGTATTTTAAACAGTACATCTCCTACCCTCCAGGTCTGACATCTTCCCATCTGGACATGGAGCACAATCATAACAGCAAAATATCTCTCCCTCCTTCCTTTTCTTGCTGTTTCCTGGCTTACATTTGTCATTACAGACAGACGATGGAGGCACCTGTTTTTGGACAACATAAGATTTTAGACTTCTCAAGATACTGAAGGGATTTGACTTTACAATGGACGTACAAATTACCAATAAGAGAAGTGAAGATCCCTAAGAGGATGTGTTACTTCGATAAATACCATTTAAAGCACACACGAAAACCCAAGAAGACTGAACTTGATGCTGCAGGTTCATCTACCTGAGGGAAGCTTCTGTGCCACTTGATTTTGTCTTCATGAATGGTGAGCTCTTGGCCTGAAGGAGTCTGAGGATCCAGCCTTCCAACCTTCACTCTGATGTAGGAGTTGTTTGGAAAAGCGACCAAGTTTGTGACATCAAATCCACCTTCTTGTTCTCCATGTTCACTGAGCACAATTTCTTCTCCAGCATTGTTGTTGAAGGATGTCCTCTGCAGAAATGGGTGGAGCTAGGGCAGATGAGAAAGGGGTCAAAGGGACTACAAAGTGTTGTTTTGTTCTCAAAGGGATGTTTCAAACAAATTCCACAGAGGTATTTTGAGTCTTCAGCTAGGAGAGAACTAGTTTATCAATATGTCTCAGGAGTTGCCTTTGCCCAGTCTCCTTTTCCACAAGACTGCTGTGGAATGGGGATGGGAAGGCAGCACGGCATAACCGGATACTGGAAGCTAAGCATGGTCAGCCCAAGTCAGTACTTAGATGGGAGGCCACCAAGGAAGATTGGAGTTGGTCTGCAAAGGAAAGCATCTCTGTTCCTCACTTGTCACGAAAACCTCTTGATGGGTCCCATAAGTCAGTTGCAACTTCAGGGTACACATAAGCATGCATATTGTGGAATGTGGAAGACTGTTTTTTTCATCCATCTCCCACTTTTATTAGCCCTCTGAGAGGGGCATACCTGACCTGCATACAGCTGTATGGGTCAGCAGCATCAGGCATGGCAATATGAATGAACAGCCGGGATTGCTAGAGAATCCGCCATAAGTGCCATGCCCACAAGTATTGTACTTGTCAGGATTGTTGGGTGGGCAGTTTGCTGAACCTGGGGGCCTTGCAAGTAGGTAAGATTTTACTACTGTAATGCACTTTGCATAGTTCTCCCCTCTAAGTTAACTTGGAGACTCTAGTTGGTGCAGAACTCTGCATCTCGGCTATTATCAGGAGCTAGGAGGACCATGAATATTACTCCTGTTCTTCAGTCTCTCCATTGCTTACCTATCAGTTATTGAGCCCAATTCAAGGTATTAGCTATCACATAAAAAGTTCTTCATGTCCTTGGTCCATCATATCTATGGGATCACCTCTCTTCCTATGTTTCCTGTGTTCACAACAGTTTCGTTCATCTGAAATGGGCATTCTGCAGGTGCCACCTTGCACATGAGCAAAACCAACAGTTTCCCAAACATGCACATTCTCTGTAGGGCCCCCCACTTTATGGAATTGTCTATCTAAGAAGGTTAGGAAAGGGACTATCCTGGCCTTCCACAAACAATGCAAAACTGAATTATTCAAGCAATTTTTTAAAAAGGCTCATATCCATTATTAATAAACTAGAGCTGAACCTATTTGCTTGTGTCAACATACAATTTGCATTTAGAGGGTCTGGAAAATGGAAAACAACCCCGATTTAGAGAATAGAAAGTGGATAGAATATCAAAGTGCATGAAGTGATAGACTTTTCAGTTTAGTGTCATTCTCTTATATTTTACAGTGTTAAGAAATGGATAATTTGTGGACATGCCATAAGAGCATAGGGCCACAAACAAAGCTTAAGGACTGCTGTACAAGAAGTTTTTGTGGCTCTTCATTGTGACAGTTTTTAAACCTGTTTCTCATTCATAGTATTGTTCATCTGGGGACCCAGAAATATTAAAAATGAAAATCACGTTGAAGTAATTCATTGATACTACTTCTGAAATAACCTCCAAAAATATTTATTTATTTATTTATTTATTTATTTATTTATTTATTTATTTATTTATTTATTTATTTATTTATTTATTTATTTATTTATGAATGTCATCCTGCCCCATTCATTTATAGGAAATGGAAGAGGGGCACTTTTATTTCATAGTAATTTTCTGACCATACTTTTTACACAAAGATACTATACAAGGAACTTTAACCAGAGCAAATTACCAGCCAGGGCTTCACATTCAGAGGTGTGTTCTCATTCACTATTACTTTGCGGTTGGCTGAAGATAAGCGCAGGATCTGGAAGGCATGTGCAAGTGCATAGACGGCATTGTAGACACTGTAGCTGTGGCCAGTCATGCTCATTTCAAAGAATGTTGCTGGAACACTCTCCAGTCTCTCTTCCCCAGTACAGATTTCAACATCAGCCTCTGTCGGCCTACTGGGATTGAGAAACGAACAGTCAAATGCTTGTTCCCAGAAATTTTTGATAAAACCATCCTCTTTTGCCTGGGAAGGTTTTATGAAGTGGACAAATGCGTCAAACCCTGGAACCCTATTTGAGTGAATTGTGAAGGAAAGAGTTCCATGGAACATTTCTACACCCCAGGATCTTTGAATATTTAGGAAGGTGAATTCAATCTGGGCTGTTGTAATCCACACTTTTCCTAGAGAGCTTCTCTCTGTATATTCAGAACATATTAGAGATGTTAGCCATACACCTATTGCCAGCCACATGATGTTTGCCATTTCTCCATGAACAACAATAGCCCTGGCTTTGCTGTCCAAAAAAACTGAACTATTACTGTGGAAGTTTTGGATTGTTTCAACTACTTTATCAATCCGAATGTTCTTTGGAGCTCTTTCTGTGAAGGCTGAACAGATCCCGTTCTTAGAAAGCATCGTCTCCAAGGTCTGCAAGAAATGTTCTCCAGCTCGGTCATCTGTAGTGATGAGCCCAACCCATTTCCACCTGAACTGCAGAAGCAGCTGGACAATTCCCACATACTGAAGGCTTTCACTGGGGACCATGCGGTAAAAGGAAGGGGAATGGGTTTCATCATTGACTGCCATTTCAAATGCTCCATATGAAATCTAAGAGAAACACAATTGAGCAAGAAAAACTATTTGAGAACCTTTTTGCTCAAGATTTCCTTGTTGTTTTACCACAAATGTTAATCTCATAGTATCCCATACTATTAAGCCGAGAGACTTTGGCTCAATGGTTATGCATCTGCTTCACATGCAGGACATCCCACACTCACTCCCGAGTATCTCTGGTTTAAAGAGGATTAAAGAATGCCGCTGCCTGTTGGAATACATAAGACTGACCTTTATAGCCCATTTCTTGGCTGATCCATATGTGTTAAAGAAAATGAACGCTCATCCATTGGAGAAGTGTTTACATACACATTGACTAGAGCTGATTATGAATGAGATTGGAGAAATACCTCCTAGTTCCCATGCACTGATCTTACCTGTGGAGTCTTGTAAAGCCTTAAGATATCTGCCATGTGAGAAGAGGTATCTGAATTGAGTCCTCCAATTACTCCAATTAGATTTTTCTGGAAACCACACTTGTAGTTCAGAACAAACCTATTGGATTTGAAGAGTAGATCCAAAGTGCTGCGATAAGTCATCTTTGCTTCCTTCTTGTCGTCAAGGATGTGGAACCCAAGTGTAACATTTGGCAAGATCTTAGGATTGTTATTGATCTCGCTGACGGCAAACACCAAGGCCAGGACATTTTGGTAGAACTTCGTTAGCACACTGCAAATAAAACTACTTTTTGACTCACAGGAAACATATGAAAAATGTATGCATGACATTATTTTATTTATTTAAAATATTTATGATGGAGAGTGCTGTCAACTCATAGCTGACTTATGGAGGCCCCTGGTGGGGTTTTCATGGCAAGAGACTAACAGAGGTGGTTTGCCATTGCCTGCCTCTGTAACCCTGGTCTTTGTTGGAGGTCTCCCATCCAATTATTCACCAAAGCCGACCCTGTTTAGCTTCTGAGATCTGACAAGATTGGGCTTGCATGTGCTATCCAGTTCGGCGCAAACTATTTTTTATCCCTCTTTATTTTAGTAGATAAGTCAAGACAAGAAGCAAGAATTTGCAAAAAAAAGCCTAAAACTATGTAACAACCCAACAAGATAAAAAAAAACCCACACACACAAGATAAAAACATCACACAATAATAGTGAAAAAGTCAATCACCATAATATTTACAATATCAGGGGGTCATGAGTTTCTCTTTCATTCCTACAATTAATTTACCAACTAAAAATTTAGTGATAAAAGTACAGCTACTGCTTTTTATAGATGACACAGTGTTTGCCAGATAGAAATGCAAGGAATCCATTGAGACTCATGTTGAAATACTAGAAAAGTTTGGATGCATTTCAGGATACAAAGTGCCCCCAGCTAACATACTTGTGAAGCAAAAAAGGGTGCCACCCTGAGAAAGGAGGAAGGGAAGGAGAAGAAGCAAGCGAGAAGCTCAGTTCTGCTGGACCCTGCATCTGGCTTGCATAGCCTCAGAGCCACCTTCCCGAGGCCACGATCTGAGAAATCAGTAGAATCAAAGAAAAACAGAAGTGCATTTCTAGTAAGCACCTGAACATGGAAAAAGAAATCACAGATTTTTCAGGAAGGTTTTAAAAAAAATATCCTAAAAATCCTGTTTTTGTTACCATTCAGGAAAATCATGCTAATCATGTGAAGGAGTGATTTTTGTACATATTTTTTAGCTTAGGACTCTTGTAATGCACACTTAAAGAAACTGGAACTCGTGCATTTCAACAGAGATAGAAAATGAGGCAGGGTATAAATACGGTTAATTTTTTTTTGTTGAGAACAGGATAAAGCTTAGTAACTCAAGGCCAGGGGAGAAATAGGGTACAGTTGCACACTCAGGCTAACCTCTTCATGAAATACTTTGGCTGAATAAAATTTACCCATCTGAAAAAAAGAGTTTTTAGGGGAAGGTATGTTCCATGCCAAAGATATGAGACTGAATTCAGTCCTATTTCCCTTGGCTCATTTAGAAACACACTGAGGGCCAAGCTACAAGTGACAAATGACACTTGAATGGCAAGTGTATTTCTCCCTGTTCACTTGCCCTCCACTCAATCCACTTGCCAGGCAAGTGTCTTTCGTCATGTGTAGCTTGGCCCACAGTCTTTTTAGAAGGGGAGTGTCATGATGATCAGCAGAGGAGGTTCCTGCCTCCCCTCTTGATCACAGATTCCTCTCGGTAGCACGCCACTACCCCAAACTAAACAGGCTTGTCCTTTCGCCAGCTGTTTTGGGGCCGGGGGGAAGCTGGTGAGTTTCTGAGCATGTACAGGGCACTAGCAATGGCCCAAGCTGAAGGCCTGTGAATGAAGACACTTTCGCACAACTTGATTTAATCAAAGAAAGGTCTTTATTGAACTACAGAGAAGGTAAATTATAGAAAGCACACTGGATCTAGGCAGCTATCTTGCACTAGGATTGCAGCTAAGTAAAAAAAGGAAATAACAGAGAGTTACTAGTGTCTAACTGCTATGCTGAGAGTTACCAAATAAGTACCTGAAACACCCCTTGCTATGATGGGCATTCCCTGCTTGGAGAAAGAGAAGGCAAGTCTGTCCTTTCAGACCCTCCATTCTCCATTCCCTCCTCCTGAGCCATTAAAGCACTCCCAAAAGGGCTGTTGAGCTCCTTTATACTTTCCTTCTCCATGGCTAAACTGTCCCCTGGTCACGTTGGCACACATAGGCCATAAAGTCAGTTGATGATGGTACCAAAAGGCTAAAGCAACATCTCATTATTTATCCCAAGGATGCCATTACACAAGCATCTCAAGGAGATGGCATTATAACGCCCTGCCCTCTCCTTCCTACTTTCCCAGAGCTGGCTTGGAAAAGCTAAATCCCAGGCCAGTTTGATATAAAGAGGCCTGTTTTTTGAGCCTGACAGTGAGTACATCTGCAAGTGTCAATCTCCAAATGGGCGAGATCAACAACGGTCCATACACGTGTACTCTTTGTTGTGGTCTCCACCTTCTGGAATGGCCTGCCTGCGGAAGGCAGGAAGCTTCCATGCTTTTGTCATTTTGCAAACTGTGTAACAGTCTTGTTCAGGAGGGAATTATTATGAAGGTAATCGGGCTATATTCCAACAGGCACTTTTATAAAGGGCAAGTGACTGTGGACTATCCTACTGCATATAGTATGTATTAACTGCTTGCTGCTTGTATTATCTTGCTCTCACTGCATTGTTTTATATTTATTTAATACAATTTTCTGCATTGTTTAATGTACCGTTTAATAATTTTTGCTTTGTTTCCAACTTTTATCATCCTAGTGTCAGACTGTGGCTAGATAAGGCACTCTCTGCAAGGTTCCCTTTAGAAGCAAGAATAAGTCCAGTGTCTGGCAAAGGAAGTTTTATTGCAGAAAAGGTCCATTATAGTCCACTGTCCTGAATAGGAGACTCAGGATGGTACATGATCATTGTTACCAATGAAGAGCAAGCATAGGATACAGAGTAACAATACCCATCTGGAACAGCCTCCCCCCACAGTTCTCAAAACAACATCTTTCAGTCCTGGGAAGCTGCTCTCCTTCAAGGCCAATGCTTGGTGGAACGGTGTTAGACACAACAATCTCCTCTGGTGGGAATGCTGCCTGGGAACTGGTGCACCTGGGGAGAAAGCACTTAAACACTAGAAGCATTAGAAAATGGAGTCAGTACAGTTTAGATACATACTGGACCTGACATTCTGCCCCCCTTAAAATAGATCCCCCCCTGGCTTATATGGATAGCGAGTATGAAAAGCTTTGGTTAATCTAGGAGCATGAACATGTGCAGAGTTCACCCATTCATCGTAACCAGAATCAAAGTCCTTCCAGCGAATGAGGTAAAAAAGCTGGTTTCGCTTGAGCTTAGAGTCCAAGATTTGTTGTACCTCATAGTGTATTTGGTCGTCAATCAAAGTTGGAATGGGTGGAGCTTTGATGTGCCATTTGTTGTCGGTGGGAACTCTCTTTAGAAGGCTGACGTGGAACGTATCATGCACATGGCGCAGGTTTTTAGGCAAAGTTACAGCAACAGTTACTTTATTTATTATTTTGCGCACAGGAAAAGGTCCTAGGAATTTTAGAGCGAGTTTGCGGCTGGTTTGAGCTAGCTTTAGGTTTTTTGTGGAAATATACACATGATCTCCAGGTTGTAATTCCCATTCGGCCACACGATGGCGATCTGCGTATTTTTTGTAATCCAATTTGGCTTTTTCAAGGTGTTTCTTAATAAGAGTCCACTGCTGCGCCGCCTCCCCCCACCATGAAGATACATCTGGCAGTTTAGAGGAATGGAGAGGGGGTGCGTCTAACGGGAAGGGATCGAAGTGAGTCCCGTACACAATTTTGAATGGAGCCTCTCCCGTTGAAGCGTGTACACTGTTGTTATAGGAGAATTCGGCTAGGGGGAGGAGGTCCACCCAATTATCTTGTTGAAAATTAATGTAGCAACGAAGGAATTGTTCTAAAATTTGGTTAGTCTTTTCGGATTGTCCGTCGGTTTGTGGGTGGTGGCTTGAACTGATGCCTTGTTCAATATTCAACATTTTCAAAAGCTCCCGCCAGAAGTTGGCAACGAACTGTCCGCCGCGATCCGAAATCACCTTGGACGGAAAAGAATGTAATTTCACGATGTGTTTTAAAAACAGATCCGCTAGTTTTCGCGCGGAGGGTATGGCAGTACAGGGGATAAAATGTGCTTGTTTGGAGAACAGATCTACCACCACTAAAATGCAATTATGTCCTTTTGAGATAGGTAGGTCAGTAATAAAATCCATGGATATTACGTCCCAGGGTCTGTTTGGCGTTTCCAATGGTTGCAGGAGACCCGGAGGCTTTCCTTTCCTGGTTTTGGCGCTGAGGCAAACAGGACAGGAACTAACGTATTGGGAAATGTCTTTGCGCATGCCCGGCCACCAGAATTGTCTTTGGACGAGATGCAAAGTTTTTAGATACCCATAATGTCCAGCAGTGGGAGCATCATGACAGCGCTGCAAAATTTCCAGTCTGAGGCTGTCTGGGACATACAACTTGCCCCCGGCCAACCAATCCCCTTGTGGGGATTGGGTCAGTTTGCTCCGCGGAGCTCTATCCCCCTCCTTCTCTATTTCAGCATTAAGTTTCGATTTCCATTCCTGGTTGGCTGGGAGGGGCTGCTTGGCGCGGCTGCGAGTAGTCACCACGCCCCCAAGTTGTTTAGGCGAGAAGACCGTGTCGACCGTCTCCGCCCGTTTGCTCCTATGTTGGGGCATGCGCGATAGGGCGTCCGCCAAAAAGTTAGTTTTGCCCGGGAGATAATTTAGAGTGAAGTTGAATTTTGAAAAGAATTCCGCCCACCGCAATTGCTTGGCATTCAGTCTGCGTGGGCTCCGGAGGGCCTCCAAATTTTTATGATCTGTCCAGACCTCAAAAGGGTATCGCGCCCCCTCCAGCCAATGTCTCCAGTTAGTAAGGGCTGCTTTTACTGCAAAGGCCTCCTTCTCCCACACATTCCAATTCCTTTCCGCGGCAGAAAATTTTCTAGACAAGAACGCACAAGGACGCAATTTTCCATCCTCCCCCTTCTGTAGCAAAACCCCCCCTATCGCCGTATCGCTGGCGTCGACCTGTACTATGAAGGGGGATTGTTCGTTGGGGTGGGAGAGGATGGGTTCTGTTACAAATTGCTCTTTTAGGCAGTCGAAAGCCGTTTGGCAATCGGGGGTCCATTGTAATTTGGAAGAGGGCTTCTTAGCTTGGTCCCCTTTATCTTTGGTTTTCAGCAGTTCTGTTAAGGGGAGCGTGATTTGGGCGAAATTTGCTATGAAGTCTCTATAAAAGTTGGCAAAACCCAGGAAGGATTGCAGTTCTTTGCGGGTGGTGGGCGTTTGCCAATCTTGTATCGCCTGTATTTTGGCTGGATCCATTTTCAGACCCTCTTGGGAGATACAATACCCAAGGTAAGTGAGTTCTGTTTTATGGAATTCACATTTGGACAATTTGATGGGCAGTTTATTCCTCATCAAGGTGGCTAGGACCTTTTGTACCATTTGAACATGTTCTTCCTCGGTGTCCGAATAAATTAAAACATCATCAAGGTACACCACCACCCCTTGGTACAGAAATTCGTGTAGAACTTCGTTTATCATGGACATGAATACAGACGGGGCTCCCGTCAATCCAAAAGGCATAACTAAGTATTCATATTGTCCGAGGGGCGTATTAAACGCGGTTTTCCACTCATCCCCTGCCTTGATACGAACGTGGAAGTAGGCATCTTTTAGATCTAATTTCGTAAAGATCTTACCTTGGGCCACGACGTTGAGAAGGTCTCGGATGAGCGGTAGAGGATAGGCGTTGTTGGTGGACACTGCGTTCAGTCCCCGGAAATCTGTGCAGAGTCTGAGTCCCCCATCCTTCTTTTTTACGAAGAGGACCGGAGCGGCGTGGGGGCTAGAGGCTGGGCGGATGAACCCACGTTGAAGGTTGGTGTCGATGAATTTCCGGAGCTCTTCGCGTTCATGGAGACTCATGGGGTAGAGTCGTCCTTTGGGTAGCGAGGCTCCTGGTAAGATTTCCACCGCACAGTCCGTTCGTCGATGCGGGGGTAGAGTGTCCGCTTCCTCCTCCGAGAAAGCGTTTAGAAAAGGCCAGTAAGGTTCGGGTATTTGGTTGACTTCTTCTTGGGTAAGGAGGGCCTTTTCGTTCTGAGTAGGGTCTTCGCCCCAGTTTTGATTCCAACGGTGATTTTCACAGTTGGCGTGACTGAAGGTAATGCATCCCTGTGCCCAGTCTATGTAGGGGTTGTGATCACATAGCCATTTGCTGCCTAGGATTAACGGGTACTTGGCAGTAGAGCTGATGACAAAGGACCTCTTCTCCCAATGTTGTCCCATGCCTGTGATCACCGGGATGGTTTCAGTTGTAACAGGATTCATGTTGGTACCATCCATTTGTTCAAAGATTACTGGATTTTGTAAATCCCGAGTCGGTAAAACCAGTCCATTAACTAGAGCAGGGGCTATGATGTCTCTTGAGCAGCCCGAGTCAATTAGAGCTTGCACCCGAATGTGCATTTTCCTCTCTGGGTTGATCAGAGTCACGGGCATGAATAAAATGGACCCAGGTGGCCGGTTCGGTGCAGGAACGGGCTTGGGGCGGATCTGTCGTTTGGGCCCTTTTACGACAGATCCATCTCGTTTCCCGACTGGGGGCTCTCTGGATTGACTTCTGCGTTTGGGGAAGCGGGGTCGTATTCCATAACTTCTTCCGCTTCTAGTCCCCTCTCTGAGGCGGGCCTTTGGGAGGCGCCGCGGCCTCTGTTCGCTCGAGGTGCGGGAATCGGGCGTTGGAGAGTAGGAAATGGAGCAAGGGTTGGGCGCCTTAATTGAAGCGGAGGTCTTTGCACAGGCCGGTAGGGGCATTGTGCTGCAAAGTGACTGGCTTGTCCGCATTGCAAACACAGCCCTTGTTGCCATCTAGCATCTCTCGCTCCACGGGTGGCGTACCCAGCTCCCCGTCCTCCCTTCTGCAAAGTCAAGGGTCTTCTTTGTCCCGTTTGTTGTTGTTGTTCAACCAAACGGACTTCCAAGATGCGATTTTCAACTTTGCATGCAAGTTGGATCCAACCTAACAAGGTAGGGGGATTGTCCTGCATGAGGGCTCTGTCCAAAAGTCTCGGGTTTAGTCCTTGCTTGAACAGGATGATTTTGGTGGACTCCTCACACCTAGGGCATTTGGCAGCCAATTGTCGGAATTTCGTGATATAGTCTCTCGCTGACATGCTGCCCTGTTTAATGGCTTGCAATTCTGTTTGGGCCCGGGTTTCCTCTAAGGGGTCTTCATATTGTGCTCGAATAGCATCTACCAACCCCTGGAGAGTATCGAGTTCTGGTGCCCCGATATTATATAGTCCTACGTACCAGTCCGCTGCTTTCCCTTGTAAGCGGGAGCCGAGATGTTCAATTTGGCTGGCCTCGCTGCCGAAGAGGTGTCCCCACCGGTTGAAGAATTGCACGACTTGCACTAGAAAAAATCCCAGTTTGGAGGGATCCCCATCAAAAGTGGCTTCCAGTTTCACCCAACCCATTGGGAGGTCTTGCCTCGGAGCCGGTGCTGGGTAGAAGTCCGTCGGAAGCATCAATGGCACTTGAGGTATGGGGGGTGCTAGCGGTGCTGGTTGCGCTGGCGGCGGCATCACCGGTTGAGCCGGGGGTAACGGCCTCGGCTGGGCTGGCGGTGGTGCTCTCGGCTGGGCTGGTGGTGGTGCTCTCGGCTGGGCTGGTGGCAATGCAGGAAGTGCTGGCCGTAGCGGTTGAGGTGGAGGTGGTCGGTGCGGCGGAGTAATGGTTGGCCGCTGAGGGGTGGGTTGGTGGGGTCGTAGTGGTGTAGGCCCCATCGGTTGGTTCGGAGGTGGTCTTACGGGCTGCTCCAGTGGCAAACGTATCGGCTGCAGCGGCGGGGTTAGTTGTGGTCGAAGCGGAAGGGGCCGCAGCGGCGAAGGCTTAATGGGTGGTGGGCCGCGCGGGCTTGCCCCTCTTGGTGTCTTGTCTCTGGGACGCACAGGCTGGTCTTGTGGCGCCGGTAGATCTTCCCCCGGGGTTTGCTGAATAGAAACCACTTCTAGCGGTTGTTGCGGTAATTCCTCCTCAGAAGGGGCCGGGAGTTCTTCCGTCTGACCCGGCCGAACTGTTGTTGGAGAGGCGGGAGGGTGTATCACTGTCGTCTCGGTTGGACGGGTTGGTTCCTCTCCTTCTCTTGGCTCCTCCGCTGGAGTCTCCTCGGGAGACGGATCCCCGTCCAATTTAGGGGGTTCCGTTGGAGTCCCTCCGGGCACCTCAGCTGGAGTATCCCCGCTCGGCGGAGTTTCGTTTAGTCCAGGGTGTTCCGCGGGCGATTCTCCCGGTTCTTCAGGGTAGGATTCCTCCTCTCCCGAAGGTAGCGGCTGCTGCGGGTCGACCTCCACTGGATAGGACATGACACTTTGAAGGGTGGCAATTTGTATCGCCATTTCTTCAGGCGAGATTCTCTCTCCTGCCCCCATTGACGAGATTAGGTGAATGGCATGAGCCAAACTTTCCTCCATATCGATCAGCCTAGCTTCCAACTGTTGCATTCGGCTAGGACCCGGTTGCCCCATCACGGAACCTCCCTCAGTTGTACTCACCGGGGAAAACGGCCCCCAGGGCGGAGGATCGCCTTGATCGACTCGCGATCTCGCTGCTAGAATTCCTTTGGCTAGGCCCGTCACGGCCGAGATGCCGGAGTCTACAGCATGGGTACGGCTTTGTATTTGCACCCAACTTTGCTCAGGAACTTCCGTTGGCTCTTTCCACGGGGCAAGTTCCGAATAATCCCAACTCAGAGCGCCGCGGTGAGATGTGTTCCCGTCCGTCCGTTCGGTCGTCCGGTTCCAAAACAGCCACGGTTGGCTGCTGTCCAGCTCAGGGACCGTCTCTAGGCTTCGGCGCCCGTCCATCGAAACTCTTGGATGTAGCCCTCCGGCCCGGCGCTCCCGTGTTTCTCGGGGTCGGGCTCCCCACTCCGACGGGGTGGGTAGCGAGAGCAAGGGAAGAGCTGTAGCCCTCGGCCTTGTCCCCTCACTGCTGAGGTCGATGAGAGGCGGTGTAGGCGTCGAAGCACCAGCCCCGGCTGGCACCTGCGATTCTTGGGGTTGCACTGTTTGACTGTCGGGGGACGCATACGGATCAAACAAAGGATCCCTGTCCGGGACTACCTTGGATTCCGCTGGGCCCGACTCAGGCATGATTGGTAACAAAATGTCAGACTGTGGCTAGATAAGGCACTCTCTGCAAGGTTCCCTTTAGAAGCAAGAATAAGTCCAGTGTCTGGCAAAGGAAGTTTTATTGCAGAAAAGGTCCATTATAGTCCACTGTCCTGAATAGGAGACTCAGGATGGTACATGATCATTGTTACCAATGAAGAGCAAGCATAGGATACAGAGTAACAATACCCATCTGGAACAGCCTCCCCCCACAGTTCTCAAAACAACATCTTTCAGTCCTGGGAAGCTGCTCTCCTTCAAGGCCAATGCTTGGTGGAACGGTGTTAGACACAACAATCTCCTCTGGTGGGAATGCTGCCTGGGAACTGGTGCACCTGGGGAGAAAGCACTTAAACACTAGAAGCATTAGAAAATGGAGTCAGTACAGTTTAGATACATACTGGACCTGACACCTAGTCCTATTGCACTTTTATTATATGTCACACATCCTATTGATTGCATTGACTTGCACTGTGTTATCTGCCTTGAGTCTCAGTGAGAAAGGCAGATTATAAATGAATGAAATCAACAAAATCAATCAATTATTGGTATTTCCCATGTGGACTCAGTACACGTATGCTGGATTTCAGCATTTTATTTTAAACATCTCTAATTATTACTGTCTGTTCATAGATATGTGGATACACACACAGATGTTTAAAGTTATATCCCTTTTTAATCTTATCAATATCAATCTTATCAATAAAGCAATAAAAACCATGTAAAATCTAACATCATAACAATGGAGGGAAAATGGATTCCTTACAATGGAATGCCAACATATCCGTGATAAGGGCGATTCTTAAAGGAAAGTTTGTTGAAAAATGGACCAAGATGACTTACAAGCCCTCCAATGAGGACATCACCTGGCTGGTGCCACTCGTGTGGGATTGGAAGGGGCTCCATATGTGCATACTTCATAAGATGCATGTTGTACACCATGTGAGGGAATAGCAGTAGCAACATCAGAGACTTCATTAGGCTGATGGTAAAGCTTCCCTCTAGTTGCAAACTCTCTTAGTTTTTTCTACAGCAGGGCTCCAACAGGCTGGACAGCACTGCAGCTTGTGCTCTTAGTACATTAAGAATGCTGACATGGTCGATAGAGTTCTAAGGTGAATGTGTACCAGCCTTATATTTGGGTGGAACAGGGTACAAAAAGGAAGTACAACACATGATATAATCCAATGGGATTTTTATAACCATGTATGTCAGCGTTTTTTTCTGAATGTTTATGCAATGCTGTTTTGAAAGACTCAGGAGCTTTGACCAGCTGACTCAGGTGTAGTGGTTTTGATCATTAGAGGGCAGATGATGATTTCTACAAGATTTTTTTAGCACTGTGCAGAATCCTTGGGGGCAGAATCTTGGAAACAAAAATGTTTGTCTGATCTCACTGTAACTTTTCTGAGTAGGGCAGCAATAATCTACAGGGACCTCCCCCCTGCATGGAATCAAACAGAAAATGTGCATACTTGCAACTTCCTTTGACTGGAAATAAGGATGTATTGTAATGAAATGGCCCAGAAAGTTGCTTCAATAAGGGGACAGGGACTATACTACTCTGTTCTGTCTGTGATTGTAATGTTGTAAGTATGCTCCTACTTAGGTGTGTAAAATCTGGGATTCATAATCCAGATTTATGCTGATCCGGCTATAAATTATACCCTTGTCCCCTGCCCTCCTAGATAGTTTCCCTCATTATTCCCCATATGGAATAATGGCTGGACAAATTCAGGATTCTCTAACTGGACTAGAAAATTGGACCCAGATTTTAGGGATACCATTTTTTTTTAATCAAAAAGAGTCCAGTAGCACCTTTAAGACTAACCAATTTTAATTATTATAGCATAAGCTTTCGAGAATCAAGTTCTCTTCATCAGATGCCTGATCAAAACTGATCAGGCATCTGATGAAGAGAACTTGATTCTCGAAAGCTTATGCTATAATAATTAAAATTGGTTAGTCTTAAAGGTGCTACTGGACTCTTTTTGATTTTGCTACTACAGACTAACACGGCTAACTCCTCTGGATCTATGACCATTTTTTTTAGTATCTCTGAAATCCAGATCACCTAGATTTAGCACACCCTTACTCGTACTATGTAATTTCTGCACCATGTTTAAATGCTTATGTTCTTTTCCATGTCTCTTTTATATCTTACTATATAATTGAGTAAGCGTATTTCAGACAACTCACTTTATACCCTGGTGCACCACCAGAGGGTGTTGCCATGGAGGGAAGCCTAGGCAAGGTACCATGTCCCTCCAGAAAATGTGCCATGGTGGGAAGCCCAGGATGGGAGCAGGATGGGAGCAGGTGGCAATGCCCGCCTCTCGCCCTCACTCAGCTGGTATTAGGAGTAAGGCAGGTGGCTATGCCAACCACCCAACTTAACCCAGCTGATATTAGGAATGGATCAGGTGGCAATGCCCACTCCCTGCCTTCACCCTGCTGATATTAATAATAATAATAACATTCAATTTATATACCGCCCTTCAGGACAACTTAATGCCCACTCAGAGCGGTTTACAAAGTATGCCATTATTATCCCCACCCCTGTGAGGTGGGTGGGAGCAGAGCAGGGGTGGAGCGGAGCAGTTGGTAATGCCCTCTGTGATGGACTCAGCTTTAGATGCTGAGATTTCCAGAACTGAAAGTATGATTGACATTTTTCCTTCCCCCCCTCATGGGGCTAGCCTGAAATGGCAGTTGGGGATGGAATGTAGGGGAAGGTCAGCCTAAGCCTGATTTGGATGTGGGTTTGTGGCATATTAATTGGTGGCAGCTGCATGATCCAAATAGCAGACCCACAACAATTGTTCCCACCGCTAAACAACAACAACACCTTACTAATATTTTGTGAAGTAATTCTGAAAAATTTCTGTCAGAAATGGCCACTAGATGGAAGAATAAAGAGGCACAGGGAGATACTCAGGCACCAGAAGTGGCTAGTGAAGAGAATCCTAGTAAAGAGTTGGAAATAATGAGAATGAAGGTTGAACTGGCAAGAATAGAGGCAGAAAAAGAAAAAGCAAGAGTAGAGGCAGAAAAAGAAAAGGCCAGAGTAGAGGCAGAAAAAGAAAAAGCAAGAATAGAGGCAGAAAAAGAACAACAGTTAGCCAAAATTCAGGCAGAAGAGAGAATGGCTGAGAGAGAGGCTGAAAGAGAACATGAGAAAGATATGTTTACTTTAAGGATGCAAGAGTTACAAATGCGGGCAGAACTACCAATTCCACATAGAAGTGAGGGAATCTCCTCAATAAAGCAAAAGAAATTTCCCTGTTATCAGAGGGGAGATGACGTGGAAGCATTTTTATTTAGTTTTGAAAGAACATGTAAAGATTTACAAATTCCTGATGATGCTAGAACTCTATATTTACGCCCACAGATCTGTGGAGGTCGAAGTGAAATCTATGCAGAGATGAGGGATGAGGAAACCTCAGATTACCAGCTGTTTAAAGAAAGGGTCAGAATTCGTTTTGGCCTGACAGGAGAGCAAAGCAGAAAGGCTTTTAGAGAGATCAGGAGAAAACCAGGGGAGACTTATTCCCAACTGGGATGTCGGTTAGACAGAGCTCTCCATAGATGGATTGAAGGGAGCAAAGTGAACACTTTCCAGGAACTGAAGAACTTGATGGGGCTAGAGCAGTTTTACAGGCAAGTCCCTTCCCCTGAGAGATAAGAAGCTCCGGACAGTGGAAGAGGCTGCCACTGTGCTAGATGAAATTGAAGGGGACATGGGAGGAGATTTACTACAACCCCCCATTAAAAAGAATAAAGTCTGGGCCCCTCAAGGGAAAATTGATCCACCAAAAACCAACCCAGCGAGGTGGGACACTCCAACCACATTCAGGAGGGGAGTGATTACTTGTTATCACTGTCAGGAAGAAGGACACATAAAATCCAGGTGTCCTCAGCTCGACAAGGGAAAAACCTACCACAGCCAAGCTAAAACTGTTAACATCCTTAAGAGGGCAGAGGAGACTGCTGAAAAGCTTTCAGACCCACAGCCAGAGTCTGCCCTGCAAGGGTAATGCAAGTATGTAAAGCCCAAAATTATTTAAATAAGGATTACTTGGAAGCAGCGGAAGTAAATGAGGAAAAGATAATAGGCTTGAGAGATACAGGATCTCAGATCACTTTAATTAAACCAGAATCGGTGAAGCAGGAACAGTATTTGCCTGGGCAAACATGCAGCATCAAGGGGATAGGAGGCCCTGAATTCAAAGTAGCCTCAGCAGAAATCCCAATCAAATTCCAGGATTTCCAAAGGAACTGGGTTATGGGAGTATGGAAAGACTTAGACATACCTATTATTTTGGGAAATGACCTGGCAGCACAAGTGAGAAATGTAAGCAGAATTACCAGAAGTAGGCCTCAAGCTCCAGAGTAACAGACAGTACTAGAAGAGCAGCAGGCAGTGCCAGCAGAGCACAATGTTAGTGAAGTTGATACATTGTTACAGGGACCTCAAGCTGAAGAATTGTATGTATTAGAAATACAATAACTAACTACAATAACTAAAATATTTTTAAAAATAGAGACAAGACAGGTTGGCAAAGGGTACCTGACTCACCTGCTAACATCCTGAACCTGTATAAAAAAGGAGTTATTTTGGGGTCACAAATATTTGGGGATATGTTAAGGGGTCACAACTCCCAAATATCGGTTTCATAGCTATGGGAATGCTGAGAGTCCTGATGTCATATAATGCATCTGTCACAGAGCAGAGGGTGTTGTGGGGGCATCTCCAATAAAGGCATCCCCTCCCTGGCACTGTCTAGTACCACAAATACATCCCTCCTTGGGCCCTTTCAGTCTTGGAGCAGGCTAGGGCCTTATACAGGCATCACCACTCAGGTTTGGGAGTTCAACTAGGGCCCAGAGTACCTCCCCTTTCAAACAGTGCCCCTCTTTTGCTGAGGGTGTTGCCAGATAACCGGTCCAGCTAGAGACATGAGAACCCAGGCAGAGTAAAACAAAGATGGTTGTTGGGGGTTTTCCGGGCTGTATTGCCGTGGTCTTGGCATTGTAGTTCCTGACGTTTCGCCAGCAGCTGTGGCTGGCATCTTCAGAGGTGTAGCACCAAAAGACAGAGATCTCTCAGTGTCACAGTGTGGAAAAGATGTAGGTCATTTGTATCTACTCAGGAGGGGTGGGGTTGAGCTGAGTCATTCTGTAAGAGTTTCCCAGGGTGTGGAATGCTAATGGCGGGAGGCTTCACTGAATCCTGAGGAGGTTCTTTTGCATATGGATTGGTGCTTGATGTGCTAATCTTCTCTGCAGGGCTATTGTCGGGTGTGGAGTGTTTTGTTGGCCTGGTGTTTTTCAGAACTGGAGCCCATGCTCTGTTCATTCTTAAGGTTTCTTCTTTCCTGTTGAAGTTTTGCTTATGCTTGTGAATTTCAATGGCTTCCCTGTGCAGTCTGACAAAGTAGTTGGAAGTGTTGTCCAGTATTTTGGTGTCCTGGAATAAGATACTGTGCCCTGTTTGAGTTAGGCTATGTTCAGCCACTGCTGATTTTTCAGGCTGTCCAAGTCTGCAGTGTCTTTCATGTTCTTTTATTCTTGTCTGGATGCTACGCTTTGTGGTCCCGATGTAAACTTGTCCACAGCTGCAGGGTATACGGTATACTCCTGCAGAGGTGAGGGGGTCTCTGCTGTCTTTTGCTGATCGTAGCATCTGTTGTATTTTTCGGGTGGGTCTGAATACTGCTTGAAGGTTATGCTTTTCCATAAGCTTTCCCATCTGATCAGTAATTCCTTTGATATATGGCAAAAACACTTTTCCTGTAGGTGACTGTTTTTCCTTGGTTGTTTGATTCATCCTGGGTTTGATTGCTCTTCGGATTTCATTTCTGGAGTAGCCATTTGCCTGAAGTGCGTGGTTTAGATGATTAATTTCCTCATTGAGAAAGCGCGGCTCACATATCCGTCTTGCACGATCCACTAATGTTTTCATTATGCCTCTTTTCTGTCGGGGGTGGTGATTGGAGTTTTTGTGTAAGTAACGATCAGTGTGAGTTGGTTTCCTGTAGACCTTGTGACCTAACTGAAAGTTTGCTTTGCGGATGACCAAGGTATCCAGGAATGAGAGTTTTCCCTCACTTTCTTTCTCCATTGTGAATTGTATGTTCAGGTGGATGTTGTTGAGATGATTCAAAAACTCCCTCAATTCTTCCTCCCCATGGCTCCAAATGATGAATGTATCATCCACAAACCGGAACCATACACTGGGTTTTTGGGGTGCTGATTCTAGAGCTGTTTTTTCAAAATGTTCCATGTAGAAGTTTGCTATAACTGGGCTGAGTGGGCTCCCCATGGCCACCCCATCCATCTGTTCATAGAATTCGTTGTCCCATTGGAATTCTATGAACAGATGGATGGGGTGGCCATGGGGAGCCCACTCAGCCCAGTTATAGCAAACTTCTACATGGAACATTTTGAAAAAACAGCTCTAGAATCAGCACCCCAAAAACCCAGTGTATGGTTCCGGTTTGTGGATGATACATTCATCATTTGGAGCCATGGGGAGGAAGAATTGAGGGAGTTTTTGAATCATCTCAACAACATCCACCTGAACATACAATTCACAATGGAGAAAGAAAGTGAGGGAAAACTCTCATTCCTGGATACCTTGGTCATCCGCAAAGCAAACTTTCAGTTAGGTCACAAGGTCTACAGGAAACCAACTCACACTGATCGTTACTTACACAAAAACTCCAATCACCACCCCCGACAGAAAAGAGGCATAATGAAAACATTAGTGGATCGTGCAAGACGGATATGTGAGCCGCGCTTTCTCAATGAGGAAATTAATCATCTAAACCACGCACTTCAGGCAAATGGCTACTCCAGAAATGAAATCCGAAGAGCAATCAAACCCAGGATGAATCAAACAACCAAGGAAAAACAGTCACCTACAGGAAAAGTGTTTTTGCCATATATCAAAGGAATTACTGATCAGATGGGAAAGCTTATGGAAAAGCATAACCTTCAAGCAGTATTCAGACCCACCCGAAAAATACAACAGATGCTACGATCAGCAAAAGACAGCAGAGACCCCCTCACCTCTGCAGGAGTATACCGTATACCCTGCAGCTGTGGACAAGTTTACATCGGGACCACAAAGCGTAGCATCCAGACAAGAATAAAAGAACATGAAAGACACTGCAGACTTGGACAGCCTGAAAAATCAGCAGTGGCTGAACATAGCCTAACTCAAACAGGGCACAGTATCTTATTCCAGGACACCAAAATACTGGACAACACTTCCAACTACTTTGTCAGACTGCACAGGGAAGCCATTGAAATTCACAAGCATAAGCAAAACTTCAACAGGAAAGAAGAAACCTTAAGAATGAACAGAGCATGGGCTCCAGTTCTGAAAAACACCAGGCCAACAAAACACTCCACACCCGACAATAGCCCTGCAGAGAAGATTAGCACATCAAGCACCAATCCATATGCAAAAGAACCTCCTCAGGATTCAGTGAAGCCTCCCGCCATTAGCATTCCACACCCTGGGAAACTCTTACAGAATGACTCAGCTCAACCCCACCCCTCCTGAGTAGATACAAATGACCTACATCTTTTCCACACTGTGACACTGAGAGATCTCTGTCTTTTGGTGCTACACCTCTGAAGATGCCAGCCACAGCTGCTGGCGAAACGTCAGGAACTACAATGCCAAGACCACGGCAATACAGCCCGGAAAACCCCCAACAACCATCGTTCTCCGGCCGTGAAAGCCTTCGACAATACAGAGTAAAACAAACTTTTATTTAGAAGATGGGCAACCACCTAACAAGTTGGGAGTGGGGAGGAGAACACTTGTGAGCAACAGATTTAATAGAGATACATTTATAACAAGCAGGGAAAAATTAACACATAAAGGAGCTGGCAAGAAAACAATAAAGTCAAGTTAACATGTCTACCTGGCTAACCCATACTGTGCCTGGCCCTTCCTGGGTCTAACCAACCCTCCCTTGGTGAGGGATCCTCTCCTGATGATAGCTGATTCTCTGCCTTGCGGCATCTGAGAGAAGAAGGCCTTCCCCCTTCAGAGGGGCCTTATATTATTTCTGCCATGGTCCAGCCTCCTTGGTTCTTCTGATTGACCTTACTTTTCCCTCCATTTTCCTTAGTCCTAAAGTGGGAAACAAGCCTGCGGGGGAATTGGCAGTCTGGCCTATTGGAAATTTACTGTAGGCCTCAGGCTTCCTTGAGGCCTACAGGCCCAGAAATATGGCAACATCTTTTCATAATACCAAGTATTATGATTCTGGAAGAAAGAGGGAAAGTGCATGAGGACTGGTTTAAACCCCTAGAATTGGCCTTTCTCTAGTTTACCACACTGCACAGAATTTTGTTTTGCAGACTGACATGACCTACTTGACTGTAAAATGCCTTATTTCAATTATCCTTTTCCTGTAACTTAAAGCCTACAAGCCATAAGTCAAGTATTTTATCAGTAGTTTATAACTCCATGGATAAATATGGCTAGATCACTTGTACGTTTTTAAAATCTTCTCTGAAAGCAAGATCTTTAGTTTCTGTTGTTCAGAAATATTCTGAAGACACTCAGTCCAGGGAGTAATATATTGATTGCAAATTAAATTGCAATGGGGGCAGCTAAAAAGGATATGGGCAGTTGAATCAACTTGATCCGTACAATGAATACAATAGCGCTTCTCAGCAGGAATTCTACTAAAATGGCCCTTCTTCTCAGCAGAAGGTAACACGTTGCATCTGAGTAACATGAAAGAGCATTGATATTTTGGAACTGTTAAGTAGAAAAGATATTTAGCTGGTTCAAACATTTTCTGGTAGGATAGATGAAAATAACTGTGGAGCATTTCCAATCAGCTTTGAATTTTAATATAGCACAGTCTTTTTAAAATAATTGGTTTCATACATCTTGCAAAGATTTTTTCAGTGAAACCCTATTAATCAAGCTTGGGTTTAATGTGGCAAGCTTTGAATCGATTGGGCTAAGCCAAGTTTTGAACCAAGAATAAGCTATTACTAATTGCAGTAGAGATGGTAAAGTGTTAGATTCAAGAGTGATGATCTGAACTTAATGGCATGATACTATGCTAATATTGAAATTTGAAGGAGTCTGAGTTCACATCACAGCTGAAAGTTCACTGGGAGGAAGAGAAAGAATCTTACGAAAGAAAGTTTTCTGGAGCTTATCAAGAGGGTCCAGCGGTCCATTGATCCAGATTGGGGCGGTGTAGAGCAATTTGGAAAGAATGATGGCATTATATAACATTAACAGAAGCAGGATGAGTTGACCACCTTTGGTATAAAAGAATTTCTTAAGAATAGTTTATGTTGTTTGGAGATTTCCTATGACAAATTTTATATAGGAGTTCCAGGTCAAATCATAATTAAACATTAATAATTTCAGTTATTAGGCAGAGAAAGAACACAGGTTCTCTGTAAAAGGCTTTGAGTTGCTTCATCAGAACATGTTACTACCATGGGCATCAAGAAAAAGACCTGTTACAGAGAGTGTTATTTTTATGATCACTCTGTGGTAGTGCAATAAATCACTGTACTCAGAGGAGCTGCTGTATGTAGCACTCAGCTTTATTCTCAACCAACAATGAACTACCACGGAAAAGGAAATTAAGTAAGTCTAGGGGCTGGCTTTTTCTTCCATCCCATAATCAGGTTCCAGTTAACTCTATACTATCTATTTTAGTTCAGTTACTTCATCACCCATAACATTCTGCATAATAAATAATAATAGTAATAATAAAAATAATAACGATATTATATCATTGTGCTTATATGCCACTTTTCTCGACAGATTAGTGCCCACCCAGAGTTGTGAAGCAAGATGGTGTTGTTATCCCCACAAAACAGCTGGGGACCTGGAGCTGAGAGGAGTGGCTTACCCAAAGCCACCTGCTGAGCTCAGTGCAGTAGTGCGATCTGAATCAGCAGAGAGCTGATTCGCAGCCCAACCAATATGTTACAGCCGCTCTCTGTAGAGGATACATTGGATCTTTCAATAGATTAGATTAAATATCATATTTGCACAGCTGCACTGCCAGGGACATTCCCAAGATGCTTCAGTAGAAGCTGAACTAACAACAGAGCAGGTGGATTGACTATTAAAGCTCACAGTGCTTTTTTTCTTACCAGCTGCTCTCTACTGTTCAACTCAGGCCTCAGTATCATAATATAGCATTTGGGCAGAAAGATACAGCCCAATAACCCAGCACTGGAGGCCAAGATGGAGAAGATCTCCACGGCCGCCATGTCTTTTCCTTTGGTGCTCAGATAGGTTGGGACAAAGGACAGCCAAACACTGCAAAAGATCAACATGCTGAAGGAGATGAACTTGGCTTCGTTAAAGCTGTCAGGTAGTTTCCTGGCTAGGAAAGCCACAATGAAGCTAGTGGTGGCCAGAAAGCCCATGTAGCCTAAAACACAGAAAAACAAAGTCAATGATCCTTCATTACATTTCAGTATAATTTCTTCAGTTAATGAGTGCATGTCCATATCTGGGAATGGAGGGAACATGCCCAACCAAAGAGCACAAAGGCCCATTTGAAGAAGTGAGCAGGAAATGACAATAGAATAGGCCAACCTTTTCCCTACCCATTTTCGGAAAATGTTTCCTGGCTTGGATGCCATGAAAGCCACTATCACAATAATGGTTTTTGCCAAAACACAAGAAACAGCCACTGAGAAGATGATACCAAAAGCTGCTTGTCGGAGAAGGCAGGTTATCTCATTAGGGTGTCCAATGAAAAGCAAAGACGAGAGAAAGCAAAGAAGGAGGGAGATGAGGAGAACGTAGGAGAGGCTCCGGTTGTTGGCTTTGACGATTGGTGTATCATGGTGTTTAAGGAAGATTCCGATCACCAGTGTTGTGGTCGTAGAAAAGAAAAGCACCAAAGAGGCTAAAGCAATACCCAGTGGTTCAGCAAACAAGAGGACGTTTTGAGTCTTGGGAATGCATTGATCTTGTAGAGTATTTGGATAGCGGTCCTTTGGGCAAGCAATGCAGTATTCCATGTCTGGAAGAGGAAGATAAGTCTATTTAAAGTTTCTAAGCAAGAATAAAACACAGAGTTGGAAGGCTCCATTTAACTCAACACTTGGACCCCTGAGTGAGATCAATATTGAGAAATTATCCTAATCAGACAGTAGTGAACATGTAATGCCAGGACTGAACTTGTGTTTAACTATGAGCGTTGTGTGGTCTACAGTGACAATTTACTCCTCTGTCAAAGATAGATGTGAGATAATAAAGCCAGTCATGGTGGTTGGATGTTTGTGACTCACGGGCGGGATCATAGTGGTGCTTCTCCCCCAATTCCAAGGGATTCTTTTTCATAAATGGGAGCTGATTACTTCCGTCTCAGCACACCTCAGCATTTTAAAGAGAAATTCTTGTGTCTTTAGCCAGTTTTCCCCTGAAGTCCAACAGTCTGTTTTGTTTCCTTTTAGGAATTTGGAGTTAGTTCCTAGGCTATTCTGTGGCTAGTGCCCTGCTAGAGCCTGTTGTATTATGACACAATGGGCTCTGGCACTAGTATCTTAATAAGTGATTTGTGTGTGTGGGGGGATACCCCTCCATATAACAATGCTACAATATCCAGGCTTTATCTTTTCTTTGACATTTAACTGATTTCCATTTATTCTATTTTTATCCCCTGGCTGATCAGGCATTTGCATCAAAACAGAGTTTCTTTCTTTGCTAAATGACATTGTTAAAATCTCTTTGCTAATTCCCCACAGCCCATTCCAATTCCAACCCATTCCAATCAATCACTTTTATGCTTTATAATATGTCAGTGAAATCCTAACCCTTCAAAGCCCATGGTCTTCCATCTGACTTAGAAGAGTGGAATTCTGCATAGCTGCAACAACCTGCAGTATCTCTGCAGAAGCTGTTAAGCATTGAAGAAATGTCCCAAAATGAATGTACAGTAAAGGAACAGAATCTTCAACATGTTTTTTTCTCCAAATACTTAGATATTCATTTATTTAGGAAAAAATGTATGCTGCTTCTCCAGGAACCTGCCCATGGTGGCTTACAAAATAATAATAATAATAACAACAACAACAAAATATTAAAGATGTTAATTAAAATCCAGCATTAAGAACCCAGTCCATCATAGAATCATAGACCATAAAAAAGACAATTTATAGCTTAAAAGAACAGTTTCCAGATTAAACTAGTGTTAAAAGAACAACCCCTTAATTAAAAGTCTGGGTAAACAGAAACATTTTGGCTCAGCACATAAAAGAAAGCAATGAAGCACCAGAGAATCTTGAAGGGGAAAGGGCATTCCCAAAGCCAGATGCCACTACTAAAAATCCCTGTCTCCCGTTGCCACCCACCTCACCGCTGAAGGCAGGGGTATGGATAGCAGGCCTTGTGAGGCAGACTTTTAACAGGTGGGCTGGACAACATGGGAGGTATTGATACTCCAAGTACCCCCTGACCTGCAGCCATTTTATTCTTAAAAATAAAAACCAGCACTTTGAACTGTGCCTGTAAGAAAATGAGCAGCCAAATGGACAAATATCCCTACATCATTTCTCAGCAATTATTTCAGAATTTCTTTTTGTTTAACTATATGGGTATTTTTAACAGTACAACTCCTACCCTCCCGGTCTGACATCTTCCCATCCGGACATGAAGCACAATCATAGCAGCAAAATTTCTCTTCCTCCTTCTTTTTCTTGCTGTTTCCTGGCTTGCATTGGTAATTACAGACAGAGAATGGAGGCACCTGTTTTTGGACAACAGAAGATTTTAGACTTCTCAAGATACTGAAGGGATTTGACTTTACAATGGACGTACAAATTACTAACAAGAGAACTGACAATACAGAAATCTTTGATTATCAAGAGGGAACAATTTGATAAATACTATTTAAAGCATGAAAGAAAACCAAGAAGATTGAACTTTCTGCATTTTACAAGATCTATGCTGGATCATGAAAGGTAGTTTTAGTGAATTTTATGGTTTAAATATGCACTGCGTGGTGAAGGGATTATCTTTCTTCCACCCAAAATCTGTTTGAATGGATGCCTATGATTTTTATCATTTGAGAGATGCTGCAGGTTCCTCTTACCTGAGTCAGGCTTCTGTGCCACTCAATCATGTCCTCATGAATGATGAGCTCTTGTCCTGAAGGAGTCTGAGGATCCAGCCTTCCAACTTTGACTCTGACATAGGAGTTGTTTGGGAAAGTGACCAAGTTTGTGATATCGAATCCACCTGCTAGTTCTCCATGATCTCTGAGCACAATTTCTTCCCCGGCGTTATTGTTGAATGATATCCTCTGCAGAAATGGGTGGAGCTAGGGCAAATGAGAAAGAAGACAAAGGGATAGGGTTGTTCTCAACGAGATTTTGGATTGTTCTCAAAAGGATGTTTCAAACCAATTTCACAGAGATATTCTGAGTTTTTCATCTAGGAGGGAACAAGTTTATGAAAGAAAGTAAGATCAGCTCTTGCTTCTTGAGGTTCAGGAGCAACCCTCGCCCAGCATCGATTTCCACAATACCAGTGCAGGCTAGTAAAAACTCTGTGTGGTCAGCACTAGAGATGGGCATGAACAGCAATACGAACAAAAAAAAGCCATGAACAGCCCAATCTGCTGTTCGTGAACAAGCTGTTCATGAGGCCCCATTCTAAACAAACAGATGGTCGTTGCAAGCTTCCTTCGTTGCTGTTCGTTGCTGTTGGTCAAGCCAGACACTCTGGCACCTGCAATCAATTCCCTTGGTAACTTAGGCTGGAATTGTCTAAACTCTGTCTGAACTCCTGCTGTTGCCCTGGAAACTCCAATCTAAGCCCAATTTACCTTGATAGGCAGGTCTTCCTTTCAATTGTGGAGCTCCAAATTTGTTACAACAAGGGAGCAAAGAGCAGGGGGGAAGGGGGCTCGCAGCTCTGGTTTTGCAGACAGTGAGGGAGAGACAGTTGCTGTTGGCCTTTTGACAGAGTGCATTGGAGCTTGAATTTTCTTTGTGTGTGGTGGGATAGGGATCTACCCCTTCAAGTTCCAGGGCTGCTGCCAGGCTCTGGGGCCAAGCTATTATTTATTATTGGTACCTTTCCTGGGTGCTTTCTCAGGTCAGGTTTCTGGGAGTGGTGCAGTAAGGATCTTGACTTGGATGGTGGCTGGAGGAGAGCTTGCTGGCCCCCATGAACAGCCAACCACAAACATGTTCGTGAACAGGGCCATGTTTGTGGTTGTTCGTGAGTCCCTCTTCGTGGATGGCAATGAACAACAAACATATTCGTTTTTTTTCTGTTTGTGCCCATCTCTAGTCAGCACTTGAAGCCAAGGAGGAATGGACATGTAATACTGACATGCTTCAAGTTTCCTGGTATGTAGTGTGCTTGTACTGGAGCTTGGGTTTCATTTAGGCTCAAATCAGTTATTAATAAAGAAATCCCAGTTGAATCCATTTGCTTTTTTCAATATCTCTATCTTCCCTTTTGCATTTAAAGATTCAAGATAATAGAAAACAACCCTATTTAAGGGAAAGCAAGTGGAAGGAATAGAGAACTTTATGTAGTACAGGAATTTTCAGTTGAGAAACTTTCCCTTATATTTTATAGTGAAAGAAACTGGAAATTAATGGATACTAGGGTTTTTAAGTGCAATTCTCATAATTCTTCTTTGCTAAATTTCTCTCTGAAATCCAGAAACCTGTTTCTATTCCTCTTTTTAGGAATTTGAGTCAGTTTTGAAGCAATTCCTTTTCTCATGAAAAAGAAGATTCAGTTAGATCTCAAAGAAATCATATATTCTAATCTCTAAACTACACTTTCTCTGATAGCTCAGGTAAGTTCTTACACACGTGCACACACCTTCTGATTGCTGTATTTCCCTCCAGCAGCTTATATTGATCTCTTCTCCTCTGTTTTATCACCACAATAACCCTGGAAGAGTAGATAGGCTGAGATGGGATGACTGGCTAAGGTCACCCAGGAAACTTTTGAGTCAGAAGAGGGAGTCAACCCAGTCCAACGTTTTAAGCAATATACCACACTGTCGCTGTTTTTATCCTTACAACAACCTTGTGAAAGGGCTGAAGTTAAAAAGGGCACATATAGCAACATAATGTGGTATAAACAGAAACTACACTGTCACATGGTTAAAAAAACCGAAGAAAACTTGTAAGACAAATTAATGAGAAATCAAAGAGAATGCCTCTTCTGAAAGAGGAAAAGAGAATAGGAGGAACCAACTGCTAGAAAAGAAAATTTTGGAAAGAAATCCCCCCCCCTCTGCAACTCCAGTTGGCATGGCCTAAGATTACAGGACCATTTTCTATACCCAGACAAAGGTTAAAGACTTTTGCTCTTTTGTTGCCCTTTGTATTAAAGATTTAAAAGCTATTTCTCATTCAGAGTACTATTTATCTGTGGACACAGAAACATTACAGAGTAAATCAGCTTCAGTTCATTACTTGATGCTGCTTCTGAAATAGCCTTCAAAAATATCAATATCATTTCCCCCCCAATCATTTATTGGAAATGGGGGAGCGGCACATATGCTTCTTAGTAATTTTATGGCCATTTGCTTCATACAAAGATACAGTACAAGGAAACGGTAACCGGGGTAAATTACCTGCCAGGGCTTTCGATCCAGAGGTGCTAGTGCATTCTTATTTGCCATTACTTTGTGGTTGGCTCTAGATGAGTGCATGAGCTGGAAGGCATGTGCAAAAGCATAGACGGCATTGTAGACACTGTAGCTGTGGCCAGTCATGCTCGTTTCAAAGAATGTTGCTGGAACACTCTCCAGTCTCTCCTCTCCAGTACATATTTCATCAGCCTCTGTTGGCACACTGGGATTGAGAAATGAACAGTCGAATGCTTGTTCCCAGAAATTTTTGAAAAAACCATCCTCTTTTGCCCAGGATGGTTTTCTAATCTGGACAAATCTTTGAAAACCTGGAATCCTCTTGGAGTGAATTGTGAAGGAAAGGGCACCATGGAACATTTCAGCACTCCAGGATCTTTGAATATTTATGAAGTTGAAATCAATCTGGGCTGTTGTAATCCACACTTTCCCTGGAGAGCCTGAACCTATTAGAGCTGTTAGCCATATAACGACTGCCAGCCATATGATGTTTGCCATTTCTCCATGTACAACAATAGCCCTGGCTTTGCTGTCCAAAAAAACCGAACTATTACTGTGAAAGTTTTGGATTGCTTCAATTACTTTATCAGTTCGAATCTTCTTTGGAGCTCTTTCTGTGAAGGCTGAACAGATCCCATTCTTAGAAAGCATCGTCTCCAAGGTCTGCAAGAAATATTCTCCATCTTGGTCATCTGTAGTGATGAGCCCAACCCATTTCCAACTGAAATGCAGAAGCAGCTGGACAATTCCCACATACTGAAGGCTTTCACTGGGGACCATGCGGTAAAAGGAAGGGGAATGGGTTTCATCATTGACTGCCGTTTCAAATGCTCCATATGAAATCTAAGAGAAATACATTTGTGCAAGAATAACTATTTGAGAATGTCTTTGCTCATTATTTTGTTGTTGTTTTATCACAAATGTTGATCCAATGTGTTATATTTTACTTAGTTTTGAACCCACCCTGTAATGATTTGTTGTATGTTGCTATAGCCTTTAGCTTTGGACCTTAAATTCAGCTCCTCCTACATTACCTTAAAGTTATACCTCAGGAGGGCCCAGGTCACACAACCAACACACTTTTTAATTCCACTCACACAGAGGTTAGGTATTATCTACTTTACTTAGGCTTATACTTTGAGAACACCGTCCCTTTTTTGTTTGGGTGACCTACAGGGCTCATTTCGAGGGGGAACGCTCAGGAACGCAGTTCCAGTTGTTCCCCAAAGAGGGCACATGACAGGTGGCCCCACCCACCTGACTCTCAGCCATTTTGGGCCCGTTTCAGCCTGGATTGGGGCCCAAAATGGCCCGGATTGGGCCTCTGATGGGTGGTGGATCACTCTCCTGCTCAGCAGTGGCCTGATCCTGACCATTTTGGGCCCCTTTTGGGCCATTTTCAGCCCCTTTTTGCCATTTTGGGCCCAATTTCAGCCTGAACAGCCAGGATAGGTGATGTCAGGGGGTGTGGCATATACTAATGAGCTATGCTAATTAGTTCCTCCAGCTCTTTTTCCATGAAAATATTGTTCCCTCCTAAAAAGTTTTTCATTGCCACCCAAGGTGCTTGCCTTAGATCTCATCTGCTTAACTGGTAATACAGGAAGGTGGGACAGAAGCAATTTAGAGGGGTTTCCAGCATGCAGCACTCAGAAGGCTGGAGAGGGAGGAGTGGACTGAAATAAGAACTGGGTTGGCTGGCTTTCCCCTTCCCTCTGACTGGTTGGTCAGAACCCACCTTCAGAATGCAAGAGTTGTTGACAGGATATAGCAGTTCAGTTAGGGGTTGGGATTTGAAGAGGGTGTATGCATTTCAGTTACCCTACTGTAACAACCTTGTTTGAGGGAGAAGAATTCCCAGTATAAAACCTTTTTACACAGCCACAATAGACCTGGTGGTGGTGGGGTTTTGGCTCAGAGGGAATTGGGTTGTATGTGGAGACTCCCATTCCAGCTAAAGGAAAGGGTTATTTCTTCCTCAGAAAGGAAAAATAATTCCACACAACTTGCCGGAATCCTTTCTCTGAGAAACCCACAGACTCACTCAGGAACTCAGAGCAGAACCACAAGTGACAAAAAGCACAGATTGGACACTTGTCAGCTTCCCTCAAGTTTTGATGGGAAATGTAGGCATCCTGGTCTCGCAGCTTCGCTCTCTGACTGCTGTCCAATGGACTTTTCAACTGTCACTTGTCCAACATTCTGCCAAGCTGCCTACATTTCCCATCAAAACTTGAGGGAAGCTGACAAGTGTCCAATCTGTGCCTTTTGTCACTTGTGGTTCTGCTCTCAGTGAACTTGGCAGAATGATAGTGATGCCAGGTCTCCTGGAGGCGAAAGTGGGAGTGGGGGATGGTGGTGGGGCAATTACAGCCCAATTTAGTATTTGGGGTCAATCTGACTCCCATCATGACCTGTCACTTCCGCATCTCATCAGAAATGACGTTATTCCTGGCATGACACCGAGTGTGTGGAAGCTTGCTTCACTCCCTACCACTGTGCTTCCACAACTGCTCTGCCCCTGCTGGCCAGCTGACAGGTGGTAGGGAAATCCACCCATTGGAGAAGTGGATGCACAAATGAAGAACTATACAATAATGGAACTTGTGCTTAATGTAATCTGTGAACAGAGCCAATTTCATATTAGAGCTGCAATTGTGAATATATATTTTACAATTCACTAATGCTAACCTTACTAGCATGTGCATCTAAAGAGCATGTTTTTGATTGAACTGCAGCCTTAATTCTTGCATCAATGTGAGAGTTTTACAACCCAGCTATGAGGGACTTGCTTTCTCCTTTGGATTTTGGCCAGGGGAAATAAGTGAAGGATGATCACTGCAGTTTTTTCTGTGAGCACCTTATTTTACAGCCCGTTTGTGAACCACATTCCTCCTCATTTCTTATAAGAATGCTTCTCTCCCCTTGTTAATATACACTCACACACTTCCCTCTCTATTCCTCCAATTACTTTGGCATAATCACACACTTTAAACATATATATTCTGTCCACTCCCCATGTACATTTAGTAATGTGTATCAAACTCTAAAGCAATATATTACACCTTCTTTTCTTTTTTATTTTACCCATGATTCACCTGCTTTCTGAACCTTAAAAATTACTACTTGTAAGTAAAGGAAAGATTGAATTATGAATGAGATTGGGAAAAAACCTCCTGGCTCCTATGCACCGATCCTACCTGTGGAGTCTTGTAAAGCCTTAAGATGTCTGCCATGCGTGAAGAGGCATCTGAACCAAGTCCTCCAATTGCTCCAATTAGATTCTTCTGGAAACCACATTTGTAGTTAGGAACAAACCTATTCGATTTAAAAAGTAGGTCCAAAGTACTACGATAAGTCGTCATCGCTTCATAGTAGTTGTCAAGGATGTGGAATCCCAGCGTGGCATTCGGCAAGATTTTAGGATTGTTATTAATCTCATTGATGGCAAACACTAAAGCCAGGATATTTTGGTAGAACTTTGTTGCCACACTGCAAATAAAGTAACTTCTTGTCTCATAGGAAAGAAAGGAAAAATTTTGGTTCAGTAGCACCTTAAAGACCAACTAGATTTCTGAGGTATGAGCTTTTGAGAGTCAAACCTCTCCTTGTCAAAGTTTTGCTCTCGAAAGATCACACCCTGGAAATCTAGTTGGTCTTTAAGGTGCTACTGGACCTTAAATCTTGCTCTTCTACTACAGACCGACACAGGAAAAATCTATAATGCATGACATCATATTATTCATTTATTTTAAATGTTTATATCCCTATAAGTAGATAAATTAAGTCAAAGAAGCAGTACTTTGCAAAAAAAACATATAACAGTCCATCATCAAGATAAAAAAACACACATGCTGGATAAAAGCAACATATAATAGTAGTGAATAGTCATTCATCAATCTTTCCAGTATACCAAGGAGTCATGAGACAAGGATGTTCTCTTTCACTCCTACTGTTAAATTTAAAATATAGTGATGGCTCATTTGTAGAATTACATTTCAGTAGAATATTACAAAGCAGTGTTTGCCATGCAGAAAAGCAAGGAATCCTTTCAAGTTGAAATACTAGAAAAGTCTGGCTGCATTTCAGGACTTGGAGTGGGAGAAAAACCCCTTCCTCACAAAGGAGAGAGGGAAGGAGAAGGGGGCAAGTCAGAACTACAGTTCTGCCGAGCATTAAATCTGGTTTGATCAGGCTGGGAGCTTATCTTCCCTGGAAAATCAGTAGAATCAAAATAAAACACAAGTGCCTACTGCATTGCTGTTAAGCACTTGAACTTGCAAAAAGAATGACAGATTTTTCAGGGAGGGGTTTTCCTAATTCCCAAGAATTTAGGTCACTGTTCTGAAAAATCACATTAACAGCCAGAACCAGTGATATTTGTGTATCTTTTCACTCTTAGAATTTCATAATGCATGCCCCTAGAGGGCTCAGCATTTGTACATTGAATTAGAGACAGAAGAAATGACTTATGAAACCCCATTGGGGAGAAAGTAAAGTGAAAAAAAAAGTTTTTAGGGAATATGATAAAAATTAAGTGTTAGTAATTCATGGGGTAAAGGAGGGGCAGGCAGCTGCTGCTGCTGAATAACCTCTTCATGAAACACCTTGGCTGAACTAAATTCAACTATCTGAAAAAAGAGATGCCGGGGGAATCAAGGTGTGTTCCATTTGTGCCTGAAATGCAGAGCTGCCGTCCAATCTCCCTTGGCTCGTTCAGGAACACACACACAACCTTTCTAAAATAGCACATACCTGAGGATTCCAAAAACATCTGCAGGTGCCATCCTGCAAATAAGCAAAATCTACACCTGCCTGTTTACATGCACTCTTGGTTTTGCCCCCCCCCCCTTTATGCAATGGCCTGCTTGAAAAATGCAGGAAACTTCCATTCTTCTGCCATTTTGCAAACCATGTATAACAGGCTCAATCAGGTGGGAAATGTTATGAAAGTAATAGGGTTATATTACAACAGGAAGGTGCTTTTATAAAGGGAAAGGGGAGTGCACGTTATTTTTTAGAATTTATTATCTGTTTGCAGTATGTATTATCCTGCTCTCATTGCATTGTTTTGATATGTATGTAATACCATTTTCGGCTTTGACATATAATGTCTAATACTTTTTGCTTTGTTTTAAATTTTTGTAATCCTAGTCCTATTGCAGTGCTGATTAAATGTTACACACTCTGTTGTTCGTTTTGACTTGCATTGTGTTATCTGCCTTAAGCGTCAGTGAGAAAGGCAGGCTATAATAAGTGAAATCAATAAAAGTAAAAAAAAATATTGATATTGCCCATCTGGAGTCAGTCGACGTATGCTGGTTTTCAGCATTTTATTTTTAAATATTTCTAATTATTGGTATTCATAGATACACGGGTGTTTGTGTGGCCATGCACTCAGATACACACATAGATGTTTAAAGTTATACCCCTCTTTTTCATCTTATCAATAATGCAATCAAAAAGAATCATTAATGTAAAGTCTAACATCATAATACTGAGGGAGAAAAGGATGCCTTACAATGGAATGCCAATAAATCCAAGATAAGGGCGATTCTCAAACGAAAGTCTGTTGAAAAATGGACCAATATGAGTTACAAGCCCACCAATGAGGATGTCTCCTGGCTGGTGCCACTTGTGTGGGATCGGAAGAGGTTCAATCTGTGCACACTTCATAAGCTGCATGTTGTATACCATGTGATGGAACAGCAAAAACAACATCAAAGACTTCACTAGGCTGATGATAAAGCTTCCCTCTAGATATAGACACTCCCAGTTTTCTCTACAGTATATACAGGGCTTAAATTGGCTGGACAGCATTGCAGCTGGTGCTCTCAATACACTTTAGAAAAGACATGGGTATACCAGGCTTATATTTGGACAGAACAGGGTTAAGAAAGTGAAATATAGCATGCAATTACCCTTGCTTAATGATAGTGCCTGTGTTTCTCGTCTCTCATTTAACTAGGAATTATCCAGCGGGGTTTTTACAACCATATATTTTACGTTTTTTTCCCTGAATGTTTAAGCAATGCCATTTAGATAGACATGGGAGATCTGAGTAGTTAAATCAACTGAAGTGTTTTGATCATTACAAAACAGATTACCATTTCTCTAAGGTTTTTTAAAGCTCTGTATAGAATCCTTGGTGGCAGAACTTGGGAAGCAAGTTCACTGCAAATTTTCTGAATAGGGCAGTAATAACCCATAGTGATTCTCCCTGGTATGTCATAGCTACCTTTTATGTGCACTCCAGTGTGCCCTTTGGAGCAGATTCTCCCAGGGGGTAACATAGTCCACCAGTATGGACAAGGGGAAAAGGGAAGATAGGGCATGTTTGCAGCAACCCCCTCCCCCAGTCCCACCATCCAAATGGACCATGAAGGTCCAAGGAATACAATGTGAGAGGCAGCCAAGAGAATGGGAACCATTTCAAACCTCATGCTTTTTGCAAGCACAGAAAGAAGATCCAACAATGATGCAGCCACGTACTTGATCTACCCCCCTCCGTCTGTCATAAAACCCACAACTCTTATAAGGACACTAAGATTAATCTGGCAATTTTAGGTTGTTAGATATTTTATTCAAAAAAACCTTAAAGGATTTTCATGCCATTGTCCCCCAATTGAACCAGGGACTCTGCTTTGATTTAGAGGATGGAAGCTTGTTACGCTTTGTCACGGCGACTGATGTAAATTAACTCCTCCTGAGTCGTATGGGAGGAAAAGAGCCTTTGGCATTATTTACAACACTTGCCTTTACACATCAAATCTCACAAACAGGTATCAATGGTGAACTCAATAGCACACCCCGTCCCCCGATGTATGCGTATTGTGTAAACGTAATCCTTCTTGCTTACCAAGGAAGTCAAGAAGCCCTTCAGTTAAAAGGCCCTTTTTTGAGTTACAGTGTTATACCAATATAGATTAAAATCACATGACAATAATCAATACTGAACAATACTAGGCCAAGCTCTTGTGTTCGCTAGATGAACTTTTAAACTTTGCATGAACTGTCTGTGTATTTTTTTCTATGTGTTAGGTAATTCTAACAGGTGTGCTTTCATCCTTGGCAGTTAATTAAAATAGTGGACTCTATCAAGATTAATGTTCCTCTATCAGAGATTCAACCAATGGTGATTGTTCAACTTAACTTTTCCTGACACTTTTCAGAGATTTGTAGTTTTGTTGTGCAGATCTGAGTAGAACGTAATTTTTTACTAATTGGAAGGCTGTACTACAAAAATTATGAATATTCAGTGAAGCATCAAACCAATAATTATTTGTTTGTGCTATCATGTGAATAGACCTTAAATATTTGCATATTATGAGGTATAAAGTTTCAAACACAGATAGAATGGCAGGGTCCTGATGGAAGAAATCTCTTGAGAGAATTTAGGTGATAACTTATTTTACCTATGTATTTCATAGAAACTTTGAGCATGTTAAACTTGGGATTTATTAAGAAATGTTAGCAAACTTATTTCTTATTGCCTTTCTGTGTTCTGTTTTTATAGGATTTATATTAATAGCCATTTATATTTTGATTACTTGCTTCATTAAAAAACTAGGGTGTATTTTCAATAAAGTGAAATAAACTCTAGACAGGTGTCTGTGTGTTTGATAAAGAGTTGCAAAGCAATATTGAACCCTATATAAATAAATGTAGTGATAAACAGCTGGTTCAAAGAACTTATCTGTTTGACAGGTCTGAAAACTAATTGCTGTAAACTCTCCCGGAGAGAGATACATCTTTCTCTTGGCTGGTAGAAGCTTAGTTTCAGACACGGGCAAAAGCTCTTTACAACAGTATCCTTTTAATACCTTAGTGTTATTAAGATGTTACAAACAATGGACTTTATCCCTCTCCAGGTACGCTGAATTCTTGTCTCCAGCTACCAGTAGGCATTGAGGTATGCACTGAGATAATTTTTCTTCAGTTTTGAATCTGGGATTTCTGGACAAACTATTTGTCATTGTTGGTGCTTTCTGGGTGGGGTGTTGCCAGTTTGAGCTTTTTCATTATCATGAGTTTCGGACCCATTCTTTGCAATGAGACCTTCAAGGCTCTTTGAGGCAGCTGTTTTTGCAGTTAATGGCACCAAGATGCTTATTTCCCCCTGAACAAGTCTACTCAAATGTAAATTCCATGTTATTCAATAGTGGTTACTCCCAGGGAGCAGCCACACAGTAGATATTCTGGATTATACAGGGCCCTAAATCTCTTCAGTAATGTTTGACAAAACCATTTCTATAACTCAACTCTATCAGTTTGCTGTAGTGGTTAAGAGTGACAGGAGTCTAATCTGGAGAGCCGGGTTTGATTCCCCACTCCTCTGTTTGAAGCCAGCTGGGTGACCTCGGGTCAGTGATCACTCTCTTCATAGGGTGATTGAAGTGAGCATAATAATAACACACTTTGTAAACTGCTCTGAGTGGGTGTTAAGTTGTCCTGAAGGGCGGTATATAAATCAAATGTTGCTGTTATTGTCATTCTATCATTTTCATTTCAGATATTTCCAGGCTCTGTCATTCCTCATTTGCCCATTCACACGAAAGGGAATTTTCTTGACACAAATAAATGTATTACAAAAGAAGTGTTAACATCACTTTGGGATTTCTTTTTAAGTCTGTTAGGAAATTTCAATGGACACAAGGTTATGGCTGAGTGACAAATTTTACAAAGCCCTTAGTAAGTTAGGACCAGAATACAGGAGGGACAGGAGCTACTCAATGAGAAAGATAGACCATAAACAAATTAAGTAAACATGAGGCCCACCCCGCCCATGACCTAAGATTACTGGTCTATCACCTGCCTAAAAGAACTGAAGTGGGATTATTTGACACAAACAGAATTATAGAACTCTAGAGCTGGAAGGAACCTTATAGACCATCTAGTCCAACCCTCTGCCCAATGCGGATACAGCCTAAAGCATCCCCCACTATTATTCATCCAGCTGCTCTTTGAAGACCACCAATGAGGGGAACCCATGACATCCCTAGGCAGCCAATTCCACTGCTGAATTCCTTTTAGCATCAAGTTTTTCCTAACGTCCAGCTGGTACCTTCCCTCCTGTTGTTTAAACCCATTGTTTCGAGTTCTATCCTCTGTTGCCAACAGGAACAGCTCCCTTCACTCCTCTAAGTAGCAGCCTTTTAAAGACTTAAAGAAAGTAATCATGTCTCCCCTCAACCTCCTGTTCTCCAAACTGAACATTCGCAGGTCCCTCAATTTTTCCTTGTAGGGCTCGGTCTCCAGGCCCCTGATTATCCTGGTTGCTCTCCTCTGCACCCGTTCCAATTTGTCCACATCCCTTATGAAGTGAGGCTTCCAAAACTGCACACAATATTCCAGGTAGGGTCTAACCAACACGTTATAGTTGGATAATTACACCCTTTGATTTGGATATTATACCTTTGTTGATACGTCTGAAAATTGTGTTTGTCTTTTTTGTTGCTGAATCACTGGAGTTTTTTTGTCTGTGGCTTCTAGACTTTGGAACTCCTTACCTCAAGATACTTTGTATTTCCAGATATTTTTTAGACATTTTATTCAGATAAGCATTTCTGGGTCAAACTGAATTCCTGAAATGAGTTATATATCCCATTAACCTTACTGATGTTTAGCGCTGACTAGAGATGGGCACGAAATGGGAAAAAAACAAAATGAGAGTTTCGTGTTTCATCACATTCCATGAATCACGAAACATGAATTTCCATGAAATTGTCCTGTTTCTTGATACGATTCATTAGTTTCATGATTCGTCATAACTTGGGGCACTTCAATGGCCCCCTTCATATCCAAAGATGCCAAACTCACAGGGAGACTTTAGCAGGCCCCCTTCCATCCACCCTCCCAGTTTGGCCAAGATTGCAAAACGTTGACCAGAACCCACAAAGCTGAGCCCCAGAGCCAGGTTATGGCCCTGAGACTGGGCTTGGGGGGAGGGCCCCAAAACCACCACACAAGGCAGGAGAGGTGCACAACATAAAACCAAAGGAAACAACAAGAGTGTGAGCCCTCAAAAGAGCAGAGAAAGAATTAAGAAGAAACAAAGACAAGCAAAGAAAAAAATAAGAGAGGCCTTTGTCAAGCTAGGCCCTAGAGCCAGGCAAAAGCCTGAGACTAGGGTGAGATGGGGTGGACGAAAAAAGGCACCCTCACCCAAAGACCTTCCTAGCAAGGACAAATGAGGAAAATAAGAAAGAGGCTTTTCAGTCTCTTTTGAAGCAGCAGCAAATCCAGGCAAAAGCTCCCAACTCCACTCTCTCACACTCCAAATCCCAGCAACAGATCCTTCCCATCTGTCTACTGGAACTAAAAGCACAAGGCAGAGAGAGGTGGCTTATAGAACAAACACTCACATAGAGCAGAACAGGAGGTCTGTGGTTGGCAGACAGACCTGCCTAACAGGGTTCGGAGGGATGAGATTGGTGTTCCCATGGCTACAGAAGGTCCATTTCCTCAGTTGCCTAGAGGATTAACCCCCTTGCTCCTCGCTGTCTAGGGCAGAATGGAAACTCTCCAGTTGGCAAGGAGAGCTGACTATCAAGGTTATGTGAGCAAAGATTGGGGTTTCCAATGGCAACAAATGGTCTGCAGCCATTCCGGGCCTATGTTGCCTAGGGAATCAATGGATCGGCACCAGCCCATCTGGCATCATGAAGTGTTCACGAATCGAATGAATTGGGCCAAAACTGCGGCCCCACAAAACACGTTTTGCGAAACACGAATTGGTCCAATTCGTCACAAAATTTGATTCGTATTTCAATTCGTGCCCATGTCTAGCGTTGACTGTTAATTGTATGGTTGCTGTTTATTGACATTGCTGTTCTTGTGACTAACAACTGTTGTTCTGCTGCTTTTGGTTTTCATATTTCAGTGGTTTAAAGATTTTAGTGCTCATATAAACTTTTAAATTTTGAAACAGTTTTTACTTGTAAGCTGCATTGAGCAATGAACCAAATCACACACCATTGTTTTCACAAGTTCACTATGGACCCAACTCATGTTCCCCACAGCCACATAGCAGCTCTGGGAAATGGTTTCTCAAAACAGGAAAGAAAAATCATTTTTACTTTGTGTGTGTGTGTGTGTGGGGGGGGAACGGGCAACCTTGGATATAGAAATATTTAAATAGGCTTGCTTTCAGTAAGGTTGGTAAGGCCCAAACGAGGCTATTGACAGGATCATGTGGAAGATGTCTGAAGTTTAGGTTAACTTGGCTCCAGAGGAGATAATTTGCTTTACAGGTCATCATGAAGAAATCTCTGAATCTGACTAGTATCCTCTTGATACCTGTCCAAGATGGTCAGCTGTGTTTGTCTGTAGCAGTAGAAAAGAGCAAAAGTCCAGTAGCAGTGACTTCAGATGAATCCCTCCACTCTCCAAGATACAAGGACAGATGGACTCACATTCTAGCTATATCTGAAGTTAGTTGTGACTAATGAAAGCTCATACCCTACCACAAATTTTGTTAGTCTTATTGGTGTTACTGGATCCCTGTCCAGAAATGCTGGACTGGGATGCTGAGGTCTTCCTGGGAGACATCTGAAAGGTATTCCTGTGTTTAGGCTCAGTGAAAAAGGATATTATGCTGTATCAGATGCCAATAGGAGCTGGGATGAGTCTCTCTTATGCATGCTATTTTTGGGAAACTGAGTCAGAGATGAATTATTTTAGAGAAGCAAGGCATCCCTTGCTGAAAGGGGACAAAGTGGGGGAAGAGGAGGTAGTTGTGAATTTCTTGCATTGTGCTAGATGGACTAGATGACCCTGGATGTCCCTTCCAACTCTATGATTCTAAGTTCTCACTTCAGCCCTATTCCTCTTTTGTAGATATTTTGTGGCTAAACTAAATCTGGGGTGAGTGGTGTATCTATCTTATTAAAATTCTAAATTTTAAATTTTTCATTTTGACCAACCAACCACTCACAATGCTTGTTTAGACGTAAAAATTATTTTCAGCTATTAGGAGCCCCTTCCTTTGTTACTTGGTGCTTTCCTTTGGAGGGAAAGGTGGCCAGTGGAATGGAAACTCCAAAGCTGGGATGCCAAAACCAACCAACAAACAAAAACTACACAGATGCTCTCAATTCTACATAATTAGTTTGTATTACATAGCAAGAACAAAGTCAAAAAAAATTATGAAGATTTTAAAGATTTAGTCTTGAATTGCAGTTTTAAACTCCATATACTACCACAACCTTCCATTCCACTTAAATTGAAAGAAGCCATCTTAAAATTTTCTTACATTTCTGTTTCAACATCCATTTTTCCATTGCAAAAAACAGGGTTAAGTATCTTATTAGTGTAGAAGATTACTGTATCACAGATCTGCTTCCAAATTTCACAATAGTGTCCTGTCAGTGTGATCAAGAGCAAATATCATCTATTCCTAAAGAATGCCTTCATAAAAGAGACATGCAGGAGTGTCATTCTATTATCATACCACAACTGTTGCATAAGTGTGAGATTAGAGGAAAGTGGAAATATTTAATGTAAAAGCCCCTCCTCAATCAGTCTTTCATCAGGTTCATTGATGCCATGCCTTCTATAGAGAAATCACAACAAACAAGCTGATTATTAGCTAGTTTAATGCTTTTTCCTTATCAGTTGGTCTCTTGTATTCATATCAGGCCTCATCATGATAATGTAGCCTTTGGGCAAAAAGATGCAGCCCAGCAGTCCGGCACTGGAGGCCAAGATGGAGAAGATCTCCACAGCCACCGTGTCTTTTCCTCGTGTGCTGAGGTAGGTTGGCACAAAGGACAGCCAAACAGTGCAAAAGACCAGCATGCTGAAGGTGATGAACTTGGCTTCATTAAAACTGTCTGGCAACTTTCTGGCTAGGAAAGCCACAGTGAAGCTGATGATGGCCAATAATCCCATGTAGGACAAGACACAGTAAAAGAAAGCAACCATACCTTCATTACATTCCACTATAATTTTTCCTTTCATGGAATGCATGTCCAAATCTGGGAATGGAGGAGAAGTACCCAACCAGACTGCATTAATGAAGACTTGAACAAGGAAACAAGAAATGACAATAGAATATGCCAGTCTTTTCCCCATCCATTTCCGGAAAACGTTTCCTGGCTTGGAGGCCATGAAAGCCACCACAACTGTAACGGTTTTTGCCAGCACAGAAGAAACCGCAGTGGAAAAGATTATGCTAAAAACGGTTTGTCGAAGGAAGCAAGTGACTTTTGTGGGTTGTCCAAGGAATAGCAGAGAGGAGAGGAAGCAAAGAAGGAGAGAGATGAGAAGAATATACGTGAGGCTCCTGTTGTTGGCTTTGACTATGGGAGTATCCCGGTGCTTAATGAAGATTCTAAGCACCAGAGCTGTGCTCAGAGAAAAGAAAAGAGCCAGGAAAGTTAGAACAATACCCAGAGGTTCCACAAAGGAGAGGAAATTTTTCAGTTTGGGAATGCACTGGTTTCGGTTCTTGTTTGGAAATTGATCTTCTGGGCAACTGACACATTTATCCATGTCTGAAAGAGAGAGAGAGAGAGATGGATCTGAATAATACTGGACTGGCTATAGCATATGATGCACTTGGGCAGGAATCTACCAGATCGGTGCTTACCACCTTGATATGCAGATTTGCAGACAACTTTCATCTAGAGGTTCTTTAATAAACTTTGTCCAGATATCAAACCAGATCCTTTCTGGAAGAAAAATGTGACCATTTCTGGAAGCGATAAAAGTAAAGATGCAATACAGTATTTTCTTTGAAATATAGTCACCCACTTCACTTGCAAATTGCAGTGATATTGATGATTATGATTACTGGACACATGAGGAAATCGCTTTCTGAAAGCCTTTTTAAACACAGTTGCCAGCCAGTCTTTCAATCAATTCCCAAGAATAGTATTCCCAGCCATACTCCTCAATGGAGAATAAAAACTGTACCTGTTTCTGTCCTCCATTTTATACTCTCAACAATCCTATGAGGTAGGTCAATCAGGCTGAGCAAGTGTGACTGGCCCAAAGTCAGCTGGCAAGATTTTGTGGCAGAGTTGAGATACAAAAATGGCTCTCCTTGATCCTAATCCAACATCCTCCTAACTATTAGGTTAGCATAGTGGTTAAGTGGTTGCGCTGCCAATCAGCACTCTGCTGGTTCACATCCCACTACTGCCATGAGCGCTGCAGGTGGCCTTGGGTAAGCTGCTCCTCTCAGCCCCAGCTCCCCAGCTGTATTATGAAAAGTATATTAATAACACTGATTTTGTTCATCTGTCTAGAAGAGCAATATAAAAGCACAGTTGTTATTATTATAGGGGTGTGAAAATGAAACAAACGAGCTAAAAAACTACCCAGAAATTCCTGTTTCGTTTCATTAAAGCAGCTTCTGGTATAGTGAACCAGATCCAGGAAACCAAGTTATAACGGCACCTTCCCACTGAAAAGCTCGTGTGTTTATTTTCTTTTCTTACCTCCAAGTGGTGGCAGAAGGCAAGCAGGCCGCATCTTGTTTTCCTTAACAGTATTCTACGAATCGGATGCCAAGGGGAGAGAGCCGTTACGTAACTCCATTGGAGGAAAGAGGTAACGTGAACATTTTTTTTTGCGGCACTACTCAAGCACTGATCTGTCTCCCCCACCCCCATCAAGGCACTTGGGTGGTCTGTCACTGTGACCCCCACCCAATCTAGCATCTGCTGCTGAGAGAAAGCACTATTGCATAACATGGGACTTACATATGAGTAGACCCATAATCTTTTGGGGCTCTATCTCATTTGAGTCAGATGGCAAACATGTACTTACTACAGCTTTCAGAAACAATCCTGCCTGTCCCACAGCAAAAGGAAAACTTATGAATAAAACATGGAGGGTTGGGTGTTCAGAATATCATTCTACCTGCCTGCCTGCCTGCCCTTGGGCAATAGAGAAGATTAGTGTCGATTAATATGAGAATGTCTCCTTTTAAAGTGGAACGCTGAACATCAAAACAAAGTATTTGGATTCACCCCTCATTGTGGGAACAAAACTACTAAGTGCAAGGAAACTTGGCAGCAACAGGCAACTGCAGAAGGCAAAGGTAATCATTTACTGGCACTACAGAAAAAAGAAAAAAAATGAACATGAAGCAGAATTGTGTTTAATGTTGTTGTGCTGCACAGGTGGAAGCTCTCTCTTGCTTGGGAGCTACCTTGCTACCTCTTTCCAGTCAGTTTCCCACCATAGTTTGAGTCTACCAACACTCAGGGTCCATTGTTGTGCATGTTATTGTACTTGAGGAAAAACTTGGTGGATCTATGGTTTAGACTAGACATGGGCATGAACAGCATTATGAACAGAAAAAACCCATGAACAGCCCAATCTGCTGTTCGCAAACAAGCTGTTTGTGAGGGCCCATCCTAAAAGAACAGGTGGTCGTTGCAAGCCTCCTTCTGCAGCCCTTCGTCAAGCCAGACGGTCTGGCATCTGCTGCAATCAATCCCCTTGGCAACTGGAGGCAGGGACTGTACTCTGTCTGAACTCCTTCTGGCTTTCCTTCTGGCTTTAACCCTTCAAAGTACTTCCAGCAGAGAGTCCCATTTTTGCCACTGTGAAGAGAAAATGACAGCCAATGGGGAGACCCGTGGATCATGCCTTTCCCGGGGTGCAATCTCTCTGAAGCTTGGAGAGTCTTCAGAGGACAGTGAGGACTATGTCCCCTGCAAATTTGGTGGGCATTGGACATTGGGAAGGTCAGTTTGTAACCCCTCAAACTAGCTGCCAGCAGACACTGCTGTTTTTGCCAGGACAAGGCCCTTTAAACTATCAGCTGGCAGGTGGCAGGGGGGAACCCCCCCTGCTGCCTGCCAGCTGATAGTTTAAAGGGATCTTTAAAGGGCCAGGTAAGTGGGTTTGAGGGGAGGGGGGCTAAGCGGGGGGGGGGGGTTGGGGTTGGTTCTGGCCCCCACAAACAATGAACAACTTACATGTTCGGGAACAGTTCATGTTCATCCATGTTTGTTGTTCATTGTTCGTGGATCGCAACGAATGATGAACAGGGTGTTTGGGTTTTTTTACGTTCATGCCCATGTCTAGTTTAGACTAGGAGGGTGATTAATGGCTGATGTAGTTTTTGGTTAAGCATGAAAACTTCTGCCCCAGAGCCTAATTTCCCCAACCCCCCCCCCCCAAAGAACAGTGTACAGTCACCATACAGTCACCTGGATGCCTTCCGCCAGGATTCTTTGGTGTCCATGCACATTGAACCTTGTCGTTATGTGTACTCAAATTCAGTGGGTTGATGGTTTAAAGGGAGGACTGTGTTTTGTGCAATACTGATGCCCTTAAATTTTCTAAGTGCACAGCCTACTAACCATGACACCATACAGGTCAGGGCAGGTTTAAACCTGCTTTATTTTGTCAGAGCAGGGATATTTCCACCCTCCTGTCTTTGCCTCCTGCTCTTGTTGGCTTCTCAGGAGCAAAGCTTTGCTTCCATTGCAAATACTACAGATTTGTTTGGGAGATAATCTGTGCCACAATATCCTATTTTCCTTCATTGTGGACACTGCTACTCCCAAGATGACCCAAAAACCAGTGGCCAATTTTTAGTATTTATTTATTTTATTTTATGTCATTTACAGTCCACCTTTCTCACCGAGACTCAAGGCGGATTACACAGTGTGAGAATAGTACAGTCAATATCAAGGACATTTCCATAGGGCAAATAAATACAAGTATACAAAGATATGGCATTAGCAAGAATCTGATCGAGAGTTGGAGAAATACTGAAGAAATTTTGAGGCTCCTAGCTTTATTTTTGGCCAAATTATGCCTGCCACTGACAACCATAGCTTCCAATGGAAGCAGTGGTGGAGAGGAGGGCATCTGGACAGAACCTAGGGCCAGGATGTTCCCATTCTCTTTGTTTTCAGCTCAGCAACTCCCATCATCATCTTGAAGCTACAGACCAATTTTGAGCCCCCTAAATTGAGTCCGGGGTATTTCTGGGAATTGTGTGTGTGACATTCCAATTCATTTAATGTTTGGCACTGTGACAGCCACAATAATCTGGAAGTTGGTGGCTAATTTTGGGCCGCCAAGTTTTATTTTATAACAACAACAACATTTAATTTATATACCACCCTTCAGGATGACTTAACACCCACTTAGAGCGGTTTACAAAGTATGTCATTATTATCCCCACAACAAAACACCTTGTGAGGTGGGTGGGGCTGAGAGAGCTCCTAGAAGCTGTGACTGACCCAAGGTCACCCAGCTGGCTTCAAGTGGAGGAGTGAGGAATCAAACCTGGTTCTCTAGATTAGAGTCCCGTGATCTTAACCACTACACCAAACTGGCTCTCAGAGAGAATAGGCCTGCCCGATAGAGATGGGGCCTTTAATTATTCTAGAAGATAAGCAAATATCATACCTTCCAGTTCTGAAACCATCCCTTCTGGGCATGCAATACAGTTGTAGCAGCAAAATCTCTTCCTCTCTTTTTTTTCAATGCGAAAACCAGGGGGGCATTTGTCATTGCACAGAGAAATAGGCGGCATCTGTATTTGAGGAAATGAATTTAGCTGTGGTAGAATGGTTGTGGAATTTTGCTTCTCTTAACTAAAGACTGGTTATATAGGAATGTTAAGTAGACTGCAGATGAAATGATCAGAGGGTGGAGCATCTACCGTAAAGATTACAAAAAGTCATGATGCTGAAATCTCCATGTTATGTGTTATGTGCCGTCAAGTTGCCTCCAACTCATGGGGACCCCATGAATGAAGACCTCCCAAATGTCCTATCATTAACAGACTTGCTCAGATTATACAACCTGTAGCACGTGGCTAGAAACAATAGTCTTGCTATATTAATTGCTTTGAAGATCTCCCAGAAGTTCACACTAAAGGCATAGTAGGCAATATACTATACTTCCCACAGCATTTCTATGGGACCTGAACATAACACTCCATTGCATTTATCTATTTGATTTTGATACTTTCAATTCCAGTAATACAGGGCTGTCAGAATCTCCTTTAACAGTTACACATTCTTCACTTTCCTAGCCTCTCATTTGCATGATAACCACCCTCTGCATACTAATACTTGATCTGCCAAGATGTGTTACCTGCATTATGAGTTGTATGAAAAAGAACTTCTGTTTTACCCATTACGTCTGTTCTCACATTTCAGTGCATTTCCTGCATCTTTCCCATTTAAGAGACAGAAAAGTTCTTTTCTTACCTGAGTGAAATTTCTATGCCATTCAATTTTGTTCTCATCAATGGTAAACTCATTGCCCGGAGAAGCCTGAGGATCTAAGCTTCCAACCTTTACTCTTATATAGGAGTTATTTGGGAATGTGACCAGATTTATAATGTCAAAGCCAGCTAATAATTCTCCATATGCGTTAAATTCAACTGTATCTCCAGCACTGCTATTAAATGAGATCCTCTGAAGAAATGAGTGGAGCTAAAGAGAAAAAAGCTGCAATGAGTAATATTCTGATGACATTTCGTGTTCATGTTATATAGAAATTTTTAAAGCAATAGCATACTGATAGTTGTGCATCAGAAAACTAGATTGTACTGAAATACGTCATCATACTGTTGCTAATGAGGAAGGAATACCTGCCAAGGGGTCACACTGCCTGCATCCTCCTTTGCTCTATAGTTGGCTCTTGAGCCGAACATGGAATGCAAAGCATGTGCAATAGCATACACAGCATTATAAATACTGTATGCATGGCCAGTCATGCTCATTTCAAAAAATGGTCCAGGAAGGTTCTCCAGCTTCTCTTCCCCAGTACATAATTTACTGTCCTCTGTAGATACACTGGAATTCAGAAGGAATGTACAGTCAAAAGCTTGCTCCCAGAAGTCTTTGATGAAACCATCCCCTTTTATCCCAGAAGGAATAATAACCTGGAGAAATTTTGGGAAGCCTGCAACCTTGTTTGAATGAATGCTGAAGGAAAGAGTACCATGGAACATTTGTATGTCCCAGCTTCTGTGTACAGCTAGGAATATGAAATCAATCTGGGCCACCGTAATCCATACTTTCCCTGAAGAGATTTGGCCCTTATATTCAAAATTGGATAGAGGAATCCATGTTGTTGTCACCCATAAAATGGTTGCCATCCACCAAATGGATGCCATTTCTCCATATATAACAAAGGCATTGGTTTTCTTCTCCAAGAATATTGGAATATTACTCAACATGTAAGAAATAATGGAGACAGGGTTAAATAAAGTAAAAGCTTCAGGGACTAGTTCTATGAAGGCTGGACAGATTCTACTCTGGAAAAGCAGTGGCTCCATGGCTTGCAAGAAATGTTCACCATCGTCATTTGAAGCTATAACTCCTATCCATTTCCATTTGAAATGGAGAAGTAACTGGATGATTCCCCGATACTGGAAGGCTTCATTAGGGACCATACGGTAAAAAGAAGGGAGACGGGTCCTTTCATCTTCTTCTGGTTTAAAAGATCCATATGTAATCTTTAAAAAAGAAGACAGGATCTACATTTCAGAGAGGGAATAGAAGATGTATCTGGGAATTCTACACATATATTGGTACAGTACTACAATACATTAAGGATATTGAAATCTGAATAGAACAGCAACCTTAAGTTTGCTTAACTTTGAATTAGATAGGGGCAAAGAAGGTATCTTTCTTTTAATAACTTAGTGAGTGACTTTATTTTTAGAAGGAATCACAATATGTGCCTTATATTGAATTCAAAGTGTAATTTAACTTTGCAAGTAGAAATTGGCACTAAACATGGGCACGAATAGTATTACGAATGCAAAAAAGACCACGAACAGACTGTTCGGCTGTTCTTGAACAAGCTGTTCGTGAGGCCCCATTCTAAACAAACAGGTGGTCCTTGCAAGCCTCGTTCGTTGCTGTTCGTCAAACCAGACAGTCTGGCACCTGCAATCAATTCCCATGGCAACTCAGGCAGGGATTGTCAGAACTCCTGCTATTGCCCTGGAAACCTGGAATCAAAGATTCCCAAAGCTATTTGTATAGCTTCCGGAAGCTTTGGAGTTTAAATGCCAGTTTACGTGCCACTGCTCAGTGGCATGGAAAGGGGCATTTAAACCCCTGAATCAGCCGCTTGTCGGGGGCTTCCCCGACGAGTGGCTGAGTTCCAGCTGCCCCTCTCCTGGTGCAAGAGGGATGGGGAGAATCTCCCCACCCCTCTCGTACCAGGTCGCAGTGGCCCAGCGGTGGCAGCTCTCCCGGTGCTGAGAGGGACGGAAAGATTCTCCCCACTGGGAGAGCTGCCACCACTGGGCTTCTTCTGCCCAGTGTCAGAGGGACTAGGAGATTCTCCTTGACCATCTGACACTGGGCAGAAGCAGCCCGGCACACTCGCTCTCCTGGTGGAAGGGGGGAGAATCTCTCCATCCCTCTCAGCACCAGGAGAGCCGGTGCCGCTGGGCTGCTTCTGTCTGGAGTCAGAGGGACGGGGGAGACTCTTCCTGCCCAGCTCGCATGAGGTAGAAGCAGCCCCGCAGCACCGGCTCTGCTGGGTGCGAGCGGGACGGGGAGAATCTCCACGCCTTGCTAGCATGGAGTAGAAGCAGCGCACGGTGCTGGTTCTGCCGGGTGCGAGTAGGATGGGGAGAATCTCTCCGCACTGCTCGCACAGGGCAGAAGCAGCCCCGGGGCGCCAGCTCTGCCGGGTGCAAGAGGGACGGGGAGAATCTTACCTTCCCTCTTAACACTGGGAGAGCTGGTGCTGCATGGCTTCTTCTGCCGGGTGCAAGAGCAATGGAAAATCTCTATGCCCTGCTTGCATGGGGCAGAAGCAGCCCCGCAGCACCACCTCTGCCAGGTGTGCGTGGGACAGGGAGAATCTCCCCGCACCACTTGCATGGGGCAGAAGGAGCCCTAGGGCACCAGCTCTGCTTGGTGCGAGTGGGATGGCGAGAATCTTCCCGTCCCGCTTGCACAGGGCAGAAGCAGAAGCAGCCCCGGGGTGCCAGCTCTGCTGGGTGTGAGCAGGAGGGGAGAATCTTCCTGTCCCTCTTAGCACCAGGAGAGCTGGCACCGTGTAGCTTCTTCTTTTGCCCAGTGGAAGAGGAACAGGGAGAATCTTCCCTGCACCACTTGCATGGGGCAGAAGCAGTGCTGGGGTTCCAGGTCTGCTGGGTGTGAGTGCGAGGGGGAGAATCTTCCCGTCCCTCTTAGCAACAGGAGAACCGGTGCCACGTGGCTTATTCTGCCCGGTGCAAGAGGGACATGGAGAATATCCCTGCCCCGCTCGCATAGGGCAGAAGCAACCCCTGGGCACCTGCTCTGCCAGGTGTGAGCGGGATGGGGAGAATGTTCCCGTCCCTCTTAGCACTGGGAGAGACGGCACTGCATGGCTTCTTCTACCCAGTGCAAGAGGGACAGGGAGAATCTCCTCGCCCTGCTTGCACAGGGCAGAAGCAGCTCCACGGCGCCGGCTCTCCCAGTGCTAATAGGAATGGGAAGGTTCTCCCCACCCTGCGCACATGGGGTAGAAGCAGGTCTGTGGTGCCGGCTCTGCTGAGTGCAACCGGGATGGGGAGAATCTCCCTGCCCCACTGGCACCAGGCAGAAGCAGCCCTGAGGCTCCTGATCTGCTGAGTGTGAGCGGGATGGGGAGTATCTCCCCGCACCACTCGCATGGGGCAGAAGCAGCTCTGGGGCGCCAGCTCTGCCCGGTGTAAGTGGGATGGGGAGAATCTCCCTGCACCACTCACATGGGGCAAAAGTAGCCCCCAGTTCCGGCTCTGCAGCAGTAGAAGCAGCTTGGGGCGCCAGTTCTGCCAGGTGCGATCAGGACGGGGAGAATCTTCCCGTCCCTCTTAGCATCGGGAGAGCTGGCACCGCATGGCTGCTTCTGCCCGGTGCAAGAGGGACAGGGAGAATCTCCCTGCCCCACTCCCACAGGGCAGAAGCAGGCCCGTGGCGCTGGCTCTGCCGGGTGCGAGAGGGACAGGGAGAATCTCCCTGCTCCGCTTGCATGGGGCAGAAGCAGCCCCAAGATGCCAGCTCTGCCGGGTGCGAGCAGGACAGGGAGAATCTTTCCGTCCCTCTTAGCACTGGGAGAGCTGGCGCTACGTGGCTTCTTCTTCCCGGTGTCAGAGGGATGAGGAGATTCTCCTGGTCCCTCTCACACTGGGCAGAAGCAGCCCTGTGGCGCCAGCTCTGCCGGGTGTGACCAGGACAGGGAGAATCTCCGTTCCTCGCTGGCACCATGCAGAAGCAGCCCCGCAGTGCCGGCTCTGTCCAGTGCAAGAGGGACAGGGAGAATCTCCCCACCCCGCTTGCACCAGGCAGAAGAAGCCTGGCAGCGCTAGGGTGGGGCAGGGGGGGTGAGGGCTGGGGGGTGTTTAAAGGACCCTGCCGCTTGCAAGTGGCAGGACAGGACCCTTTAAACTATCAGCTGGCAGGCGGCAGGGGGAAATCCCTATTTTCCCAAAAGAAAGTAGTGTATCCACTATTAAAGAAGCTTACCCAGGACACAGGAAATTTCAATAACAATAGACAAGTTTCAGAGGCTTGTCTTGGAGCAGGGTAGATGACTTGGTTTTGTTTGGTACTCCCTCAACGGTTCTTCCTCTTTGACATATTTTTAATCATTGTTTTTATGTTTTTGTATGTGTATGGTGGTTTCATTTCAATCGTTTTAATGAAGTCGGTTTATTTCTTGGTTTTAATGATTTTTAAGATGTAATTTTATTATGTATGTTTTTAACCTGTTAGCCATCTTGCTGCCCCTGATGAGGGAAGAAAAGCAGGACATACATTTACAATTAAAATTAAGCAATAAAGCAATAAAAAACAGTGGACACAGGTCCACGAATCTCTATTTGGAATCTTTTCATTTAGCCTCTCTTTTCTCTTGCCTCAAAGTCTCCAGCTAGTGCTAATGTATTAACAGTTGCAATCTTATGGAAAGTTACTCCAGTCTAAACCCATTGACTTCAATGGGCTTAGACCAGAGTAATGCTCCTTAGGATTGCACTGTAAATGGCTTATGTGGAAGCAAGTTGCTTCTTTATAAATGCATAATTTGAGTGGCAATTTCTTTTATCAGCAGCTGAGTCAGATAAAGACGCAAATCAACCCAATTATCATTTTTTAAAATAGAATTTTATTAGAATTTTAGAATTAGATATAAAAAATACAAACAGAAAAAAGAAACTAAAGAAATAGAAAAGAAGAAACTAGACAGACACACAGACAGATAGACAAAAGATAGGAATACATACCAATTTTCTACTTGATAAGGTCTAACAATATTACATATTATGCACAAACTCTAAAGTTACCATAAGTAACTACTTTTCTTTTCCATCCATCCATTCCTCCTCTCTCCCTAATCTTCAAAAGCACTGATCATTAGTTCATTTCTTTCTGTTTCTTGCAAAAAGTCAATAAGGGGCTTCCAAATGCTCAAAGACTTATCTAACATCAATTTGGCCATTTCGGCATAATCCATCAATTTTTCCAGCCAATCTTCTACTGTAGGTAATGTAAGTTTCCGTTTTTGAGCAAATCAACCCAATAGTCTTTTTCATTGATTTCAATGGGAATCATGTCTGTACTTTTGAATTCTCTTCGATGGCAGCTTCATACATATCATGTTACTCTAGCCTCAAGGTTAGACTAGCATGGATCAATATGTCATTTTTGCCTGAATTATGAAGGACAGTCACGACTTACTGTGGACGCTTATTCAAAAAGGATATGATTTGTGTTATTGATATATCCAAGACCTCCAACTCCAGAACTTAATGATCTTATATAGATATTTTAAAATCTTGGGCAACAATGCAGATAAGGAACATAATCTCACAGGCTAAATTATAGACACATTGAAACATAGAGCCGGAAGACAAGCCAAGGGTCATCTAGTCCACCCCCTGCACAATTCAGAAACTTCACAGCTCTGAATGATCTGCTGGCATCCAAGCTAGAGAGAGTCTGAGAGAATTTATCAACAAAGAACTAAGCGGGATCATCACAAATGACACTGAACTCTTCGAACCATCAGATGTCAAATTACCCTAATAATTGTGCAGCTTATGACTCAGTAGAGACATTGTTTCTTCTATCCTATCCTGATTTCCCCTTTTCCTGAACATGACATTGCTTGAATGAAGAATGAGCTTTAGTTGCTATCCATAAACCTTACCTGTGGAATCTTGTAAAGGGTTAAGATATCTGCCATGTGTAAAGAGAGAGACAAGGTAAGTCCGCCAATGACTCCTATTAGATTTTGGGGGGTGTCACATTTGTAGTTGGGCAACAATGCCTGTGATTTGAACAGCAAGTCCACAGTGGTATGGTAGGACATCAGTGCATCATAGTAGTTGTCATAGATGTGGAACCCAAGTGTGATGTTGGTCAAGATCTTGGGATTCTCATTTATCTCTTTGGTGGCAAACACCAAGGCCAAGATGTGCTGGTAGAATTTTGTCATTATTCTGAAAACCAAACAAGTGGCTGTTTTATTGGAGAATTCTGCAATGTATAAAACCATTTTATAACAATACCCATTCATGCTTGCTATCTGCATGAAAGGTGAAGCAATAACTGAGGATGGTTAGGCATGATTAAAGCCGCATTGGAAACTAGATGTAACTTTTACCTTGTGTTGAATTATGCCCAAGGATTTATTTAGATTAGTAATGTATCAGAAGAAAAATACCCGCTCGTTCAAGTCAAATCATATTTATAATGTATCAAAACACATGCATAGCTGTTACATTAAATATAGAACATCTAACATATTCTCTTTAATATCAGTTCTTTTACTTTCAACAGTTCCGTCGCATAATTCCTCTGATGAATTCTGCTATACCAATCAAGAGGATGGGGAAGAGTTCTAGCATTTACTTTACTTTCAAAATGTTGCAGATCCCTGGCATCTCCATTTCAACAAATTACATGGTAGATAATGTGAAGCCCTGACCTGGATAGCCCAGGTGAGGCTGATCTCATCAGATCTCAGAAGCTAAGCCAGGTCAGCCTTGATTAGTAATTGGATGAGAGACCTCCAATGAAGACCAGGGTTGCAGAGGCAGGCAATGGTAAACCACTTTGTTAGTCTCTTGTTGTGGAAACCGCAGCAGGGGTCGTCATAAGTTAGCTATGTATTGAGGGCACTGTCCACCACTCAGATAATGTGTAAGACCTCTACCTGAGACCCAGGAGAGCTGCTGCTTTCAGAACAGACAATACTGGTTATGATATATACAAAGGGCCATGGATCGGTGGAAATGCCTCAGCTCTGTATGCAGAAAGTCCCAGGTTCAATTCCCAACAATCCCATTTAAGAGGACCAAGCAGTAGGTGATGTGAAACCTCTGCCTGAGACCCTGGAGAGCTACTGCCAGTCTGAGTAGACAATACTGACTTCGATGGACCAAAGGCCTGATTCAGTACAAGGCAACTTCTCATGTCCATGGACAGGAAACACACATTGGCTTTTAGCACAACATTGTTCATTCAAATCCTATGCCATATGTTATGGCAGAATTAATGATCGCTAATCTGTCTTGGAAGCATGTCCCCTAGAAAAGTATGGTAAAATGCTCAAAATCAACCCACCTACCCATCTATCCATTGCCCATGTCTGCATTCTAGTGACTGGCGCAACAAGTACAGTTCTGTGAGGGCTGAATGCTTCATCGTATGCTGTATTGTTGCCAGAAAAAAGGGAGTTTGCAACATTTTGTGCAATTTCAGTTGATGCATGCATTGCAATGCAAGCAACCGGTGGGGTTCAGATAGTTGGTAACTGACGAGGCATGCGGGAGTGCCGTCATCTCATCACAAGGCAATTTTTCAAAGTTACTTGGGATGTTTTATTCTCTTGTCCATTCAGCACCACCCTCCAGATATAACTAGAAATGGAATAAACTTCACTTATCTGAATTCATTACAAAAAAGCTACACAATCTTTAGTTCCCTTCAGATACGGGAAGACTATAACTCTAAAAATTGTAATCTTGGAAGACGGCCCTTAGTTCATCAATGCATTATGATTCTAAATTTGGTTTTGCTAATCTGTTGTTGGAAATAGATATTCAGCTTATTTCCAAGGCTATATGTAGAGACTTTTCCAAATATAGGCATCTGGGCTCTTCTTTGAGCACAAGAAACACATCGAGAGGGGAGGCAATCTTTATTCCTTACCTCACCTGTTGTTCCACTACAGAAAAAACCCACCCAAAACAACCACTGCTTGGGAAGAGTATTTTTTATACCCTTCAGTGCATAATGTATATATTTGCTTTTTGTGGGCTCCTTTTTAAGAATTGCATTTTCATATTAATAATTGCTAGAATGCATTCATATTTGTTTTAAAAAACAAAATCCCTCCATCTATTACTTGGAATGTTTCATTCTCTTGTGCGTTCAGCACCACTCTCCAGATATAACTAGAAATGGAACAAGCTTCACTTATCTGAATTCATTACAAAAAAAAGATACACAATCTTTAGTTCCCTTCAGTTATGGGAATACTATAACCCTAAAAATTGTAATGTTGGAAGAGGGCCCTTAGTTCATCAATGCATTATGATTCTAAATATGGTTTTGCTAATCTATTGTGAGAAATAGATGTTCAGCTCATTTCCAAGGCTGTATTTAGAGACTTTTCTTTTCCAAATATAAAAGGGGAGGCAATCTTTATTCCCTACCTCACCTGTTGTTCCACTGCAGAAAACCTCACCCAGAACAATATTTAACCACTGCTTGGGAAGAGTATTTATTTATACCCTTCACTGCATAATGTATATATTTTTGTGGGCTCCTTTTTAAGAATTTCATTTTCATATTAATAATATCTAGGATGCATTCATTTTTTTAAAAAAAATAAAATCCCTCCATTTATTCCGAAACAGGTAGAAAATGTTTGCATCCACTGAAACACAAATAATAAATTAAATACCACTTTATGTAGGGGTAAAATAATTTCTTACAAGAAAGGATTACTTGGTTCCTGAGAAGGGTGTTTCTTGAAGGAGAGCATTGGGAAAAGAACAGTACTATATGTTGCAATTCCTCCTATGATCATTTTGCCAGGAAAATACCATTCATGTTGAATCGGAATGGGATCATTTCTGGTGCACAGACTGGCATGTAACTGGCATACTATGTGACAGAATGGCGTTAGTATCAGAAGCAACATCTTAGCATACACCATCTTGATGGGAAAACTTCTCTCTAGATGAGGATTCTTCGAACTTCTCTACAGGATTTTCCATAGAATTATGCGGATCTCTTTAAAGTGATTTGGATGGCAACTCAATCTGTACCACAAACTTCCTCAAGAAACATCTGCCTCGTTTTTGGCTTCAACCAAAAGAGTTCCAAAATTAAACAACATAAGCAGAATAGACGCTCACAGATTCAAAGTCTGATCTGAGAAAACACAAGGGTAAAAGAGATTAAACAAGAAAAGCCATACCAGTCCTGAGCCCCTACTCAAGTGGGGGGTGGGTGGGTTATAATAATTTCAGACAGCTGGCTGAATATATTTCTGTGGAAAACCACTCACTGACGCTTTGGACAAGTGTATAGATCACAGTGATTTTGATAATTCCTGGGAGATAATTATTTCCTGCAAGGTTCCTTACTCCTTGAATCATTATTGGTAATAAAACTCTAAGGTAAACATGTTTGTGAGATGTTACAATGACATACTATTTCTCCCTTGTGGGCTTGCAGTGAGGAAATGAATTAATTACATACAAGGTTGCAATCAGACAGGCAGAGATCATTCTTTGATCAGTAAAAGTTAATGCTGAAAGTGAGGAACCCACAAGGACTTGTGTTGGGAATCTCATTTCCTCCTCTATGCCCTGCCCCACTGTTTCCCCTTTCCCTTCCCTAAAAGCCCCCAAAGTCTTTCCCCCCTTTCTTGTTCCCATTTCTCCTTCCCACCCACCCACCAACTTACAGTTATGTGTGCCCTCCCATCTTTCAACCTTCCCTCCTTCCCTTCATCTAGAATCATCTCATCAGGAAAAGTTTGGTCAAATGGTTCCATTGCTACTAGGCATGGCCAAGTTGTGTGGTGGCCACCAGTGCCAGGCTGGATGGACTTTCATGGTTATGGTTGTGAACACAGCTTTAAGAAATTCCTGGAGATTTGGGGGTGGTGCCTGTAGAAAGCAGAATTTAGGAGAAAGGGGGATTGTGATGACATAGAGACTGCCTCTTAAGATGTCATCCCCTCCAAGGAAACTGATATTTGTAGTCTGGAGATCAGTTGTGCTTCTAGGAGGTTGGTGGTGACCCTATTTGTGGTGTCCAATGATGCATAACTTGCACAAGTTGTATGGTGACAACAAAGCTGAGGTGTGCCGTGGCCACCACCAGCAGAGTTTGCCAGGCGGAGTTGTGTAGTTGCTATTGGGTGGTGGCTGTGACCACCAGGCCAGTTCCAGTTCCATGGTAACCACAGGGCAGGGCCTAGTTGCTCGGTGATCACTGCCATCAGACTGGGCTTCTCCCAGCTGCATGGTGGCTACTGCAGTCAGTAGACTGGTTACTGGTGGTAGACTCATGGGGAGGGGGGGCTTGCTACTGTTGTAGTCATGTCCCCAGCAATATGATAATGTCACTTCTGGTCACTCAGCTCTGGTGACGTTGTAGCATTTAGCCAAAATTCTAAGGACTAACAATAGAGACCTCTCCAAATGCTAGAGTGTTGTTGGCAAAACTGGAGGTCCCAGTTCTTTGTCATTTTCTCCTGTCACCCCTAACTGAGTATCAGTGGGAAGTGAAGGTGAGGTCTTCTGCTGGAAGCAGGAACCTGGCAAACCTAGTTGGCCTCATGAGCTAAGATGTATATGTAGAGTCCCTGATGGTCATTGCTGGGTCTGTCCCAAGCAAGTCCTTATCCATTAGAGGATGTGACAGTAGAGGAGGGTGGGACCTTTTCCAGGGCTATTTTTAGCCTTCAGGTCCACCCCTAATCTCCCAGAAGTCAAGACTTGGAAGGCTCAGCAAAGTAGCCGCTGATAGCTCGCTGGGCATTATTTTCTTAAAGCTATAAGTACCATTTCTATTATTTGGAAGAGTTTAAATTCTGCAAGGTATTTTTTCCTAAATTTTAGGGGGGGGGGGTAGATTTCTGATTTTTCTGCAAATCTGAAACTTCCTTCAGGTTTACAGAGGAATCCATATGTTCCTACCTCATTTTGGCAGGTCTGTTGATACCAGGGGCTCTACCCCTGCTGTCTTCTTTCACTTCTTTCTTCTTTCATAGTTTGATGCTCTTGTGATATTTAATTGTTGTTTGAATACTGAATGAGAAGTTCTGCTTCCTGACAAAAGAGTTGCAGCAATACTTGATGAAGCAATATCAAGAATGACTGTCTTTGGTTGGAGATCTGTGGGCAAAATTCAGTTTAGAACAAATATCTTTCTCTGCTATGGGGACCCAAAGTGGCGTAAATTGTTCTTTGCACCATTTTATTCTTACAAAACTCCTATGTGTTATGTCTATAACTGCAAATCGCATGATCATCCTGAAACCAGTGGCTAATGCTGATGTTCCTATCTTTATTTTTAGATCAGTTAGGCTGCAACAATTAACTGTAGCTTCCAGTACAAAGGATAGTGTGTGTGTGCAAGTCTGTGTACGCAAATAATTTAGGGCGGTGTGTCTGGAAATAACCAGACGTAGTATGTTCCAATTCTTTTTGCTCTGGGCTCAACAACTCCCATCAGAGAGCTACTTTGAGCCTCCTTATTTTTAGTTTTGATGAGATATGTCTGCCACAAACAACCATAGCTTCCAATGCAAAATGCCGGGGTAGGTGGGTTTCTCATGATTACCTGGGCCAAGATGTTCTAGTTCCTTTCATTCCGTCCCCTGCAACAACCACAATTATCGTGCTCGTTTTGGCAGCACATATACTAAAATTGGAACGATACAGAGAAGATTAGTATGGCCCCTGTGCAAGGATGACACACAAATTCGTGAAGCATTCCTTATTAAAAAAAAAAAAACAACCCCCACAATTATCTTGTAGATGGTGGCTAATTTTGAGCAGCTGAACTTCATTCTTGGAAGAGTTATGTCTGCCCTTGCTGGGAAAATGGTTGGATGGATAAGATGGACGAATCCTTTTGTTAAGATAGATTAGTATGTTGTAAAATGTTTGGGAGATCATTTCTATTTGTGTTCCAAGAAAAGGCGTTTTTTCTGCGCCTTTTTTTGGAACACACACCTGTAGAAAAGGCTGCAAAAAAGGGAAGCCAAACAGCCCCCAACTGTTTTGAAAACGGAGCCATCTTGATTCCTGGGGAAAAGCCACCAGCATTCGGTGAGTGGGCCGTCCCTATAACAGCGTGTGGAAAGGCCTTCTTTCTGGAAGAAAATTGGGATGTATATGGGCAGCTTTTCAACATCAGTCAGCAACCTTCCATGGCATATTGGGGGTTCCAGGCTGGATCCCCTTGATCCTAGTTCAGCCTCCTAACCACTACACTGCACAGGCTTTGATAGGTCGGGGAAGATTTTTAAACCTGACTTGTTTTATCAGAAAGGGGACATTTCTACTCTCCTGCTTTTGCTGCCTGTTCTTGTGGGCTTCTCATGAGCAAACCTCTCTTTTCTTTGAGGATTTTGAGACATTTGAGTTTTGAAAGATGGGCCCACGTTGGAACATGTAATTTTTCTGGCTCCTCTACAAATACAGATTTTGCAATATGTATCTTCTTTTGTTGAAACTTTTCTTCCGAAGGCCTCAGTTTTTTCATGATCTTTTCTTGCTGTGGTTCATTACAACCCTATTCTCTTGCATTCCCCCTAGACATCAAAGAAAATTTCTGTCAAGATGCAATCAACATGTTTTCTTCTGCAATATCACAGAAAACTTGGAACTTAGGAAAGGTCATTATCTCCCCTGTAATTGTCAAATCACCGATGATTATAGCTACATCTTTAATAGGTCCCCACCAGCGTATCCTAGTGGTCACTAGCAAAATAATGAACTAAGACTAAAGGATGTTATTAGTATCTTCTGCATTGTTCAGAGTTGGTGTTTGCCAAAAAGACCCATCAGTTTGACCCTCCAGGACATCATGCCAAACAATTTTGCCTTCACATCATTGGAGTGAGTGTCCATTCGACTCCAGTTGTTCTACACAAGAACTTCAAATTCCAATGTAGGAACAGGGCAGTTGGCACCTAGAAGGAAGCTTTCTGTGCAGCATGGTAGTATATGTGATGGTGGTATTTGTGCTACTTCCTCAGGCAGTGTGCGTGGTTCCTGTTATTAAGTGCAATGCCAAGGACCCTCTCTCTGTTCTTCACAAGTATTATCAGCCAGGAGACCTTATCGTCGGTGGCATTATTTCTCAGATCTATATGTTCTCCGATGCAATCACCTTTCAAAACTACCCTTTTCATGAACTCTTTGACGATCCCATGTAAGAGTTTTGGAATTTTAAAAATCATATTGTCGGGTCCTAAGCAGTTGCATTAATGTCAGCAGAGTGAAGAACAAGCGACACTCTTCCTTTTGCTTTCTTTCATAAAGCCATCATACCTCTTCTCAAGCCACCATTAGTTTTAGGATATTTGCAAAATCTTCTGTGGCAGTCATGAACAGTGGTGCCGTATGATTTTCAAGGCACCCTTTATTTCTAAGATTTTGATATTTATTAAGATTTATTATACTAAAAATCATAGCTAGAAGGGAAAGGTAATATAACATTCACTTTTCTCGATCTTTGAGATGTTTATTTGTTCACTAGGTTTTTTGGGGGGGGATGCTACTGTAACTTAGTTCTTTATATAATGCAATACACTTCTCTTAATTCAGCAGTTCTCGGACTGATGCTCTTGCAAATTGGTTGCAAGGTTGGTGGGGGTGGGGGAGGAGGGAGGGTTCAGATGAGAGAGGAGGCTGTGAGAGGTTCAATGGTACATTTGTTGGCCTCTGCAAAACGGCTATGAAATGTGACCTGGTGCTCAGAAATGCTGTATGTTCTTAAACACTAGAAATGGAAACAAAATATACATTTGCTCTAAGAGTCCTACATTTACGTCGGGGAGGAGGTAAGTCTATCGTTGCACAGGTTGTGTAAAACAGAATTGTTCAGGAGGGCACTTCTATAAAAGGAACCGGGCTGTATCTAATGTAACAGAATTCATGAGGACACTTCGGCATAAAACGAATAGCACTGTGGTCTGTTTCGATGTTTATTGTATATTGTACTACATTGTCTTCTGCTTTCTTTCTTTCTTTTCCTGTTTAACATAAATCACATCTGATACCTTTTTATGTTTTAGGTGGGTATCTGTGTTGCTCTGCAATAGAACAGTAGGATTTTAGTCCAGTGGCACTTTAGAGACCAACAAGATTTTCAGGATGTCAGTTTTCAAGCTCTGAGTCTCAAAAGCTTACACCTTGCAAATCTTGTTGATCTCTAAGGTGCCTGCTGTTCTTTTATGCTGTTTCTCTAGTGTTGTAATCCTAGTCCTATTGCATTGTTTATTGGGTGTCTTATGCTGCCTGATTACATGGTTTATATTGGGTGACCCATCTTGTGTCTCAGAAAGAAAGGTGGGCTATAAAACAACCCAAAAAATAACTTAGACAGTGGTTTTCCAAAAATACAGGAAATTTAGAAATGGGTGCCACTTCAACAGCTTCAGATCTGTTGTGGAAATATGGAATCATCGATAATCAAAATTCTCAAGACGTAGGTCAGCAGCACTATATTAGTAGATAGGAGATGTTTTTGAATGGATTGGTTCATTTGAGGTCAATGATTTTGGCAATCTGATTATGTACTGAATATTTTTCCTTAGATGAGAATGAGCAACCAGATGGTACATGTTCTAAACTTTTGTAGTTGTATTTGCAGTTGGTATCTGTGGTTTCTTACATATTTTGATAGTTAACAGTGAGTGGGATAAAGTTAATGTTGTTTCGTCCTGGACAGCAGAGACAAAGCCTTTAGTTTCTGCTTCATGTTTTCTTTCCCTTTAATCAATGAAATGGCAAATTGATAAGCAAAGGATCACTCACAGTTCATCTCCTCTTTGCATCTGTGCTGAATAGTACACCCTTTAAATAATCCTACAAATGATACATTTCCTATTTTTGTTGCCAGCATGTATTGGGTGAACTGACCGTACATTTAGGTAGGTTAATGAGCAGACACTGAAGGCAATAAGGACAGTCAGGAAGTAAGTTTCATATTTTTTTAAAAAAACCTCCAATGTGTTTGTTTTGTCTGGGAGTCTTTTTTAACAATATTAGGTGTTAGAAGCAATGGATGAGTTGTGAAGGAGTGGGACAGCAGCTGCAGATATTATCTCTAATCCTATAAATTTCCTTCCTTCCTTCCTTCCTTCCTTCCTTCCTTCCTTCCTTCCTTCCTTCCTTCCTTCCTTCCTTCCTTCCTTCCTTCCTTCCTTCCTTCCTTCCTTCCTTCCTTCCTTCCTTCCTTCCTTCCTTGATACTGACATTTCTCTCTTCCTCATTTTATCCTCACAACCACCCTGTTAGGTAGGTTAGGCTGAGAGTGTGTAACTTGCTCAGTGTCACCCAGCAAGCTTCCATGGCAAAGGGGCAATTCGAACCTGTGTCTCCCAGATCCTAGTCTAACATTCTTAACCACTTGACCACACTGGTTGTCAATGTATGCATTCAAATATAGCAAAAACACAGGGGGAATCCTCCTAATAACCAAGAACAAAATGTAGAGCCTAAGATCAAGGAGGCACATATAAGGTTACAATAAAGTATCTATTATACTCACAATGGTATATTGTTTCAATTATTTATCCAGTTTATTACCAACACCTCTTACTATCCTGTACTCTTATTAGTACTCTTATTATCCTGGATGCCTTGTGGGAAACAAAGCAAATCCTGCAGCATGCTGTCTGACACTACCACTTGTTCTAGTGTGTTACAGTGAAGGCGGCATTTTCAAGTGGTTGGCTACGAGCTTTGCCGGCCCCATTTCTTTCAGCTCGTTTCGACAGCAATCTTCTTCCAGCCAATATCTAAATCCTTGTAGTAAACAGTTAGCAAACGACCTTCTCCAGTGTGATTATTTTCGGGTGGGGTGGCCGCCTTCACTGTACCACACTAGAACAACTGTTTACTACAAGGATTTAGATACTAATGGAACTAACTCTGTGAATTAGATTTATGAATGGACTGTTGTAAAAATCCTTGTGTATGGGACTCTTCATGCTAGTGACACTGGATAAGAGGTGTTGGTAATAAACCGGATAAATAATTGAAACAATATATCATTGTGAGTATAATAGTTGCTTTATTGTAACCTTATACGTGCCTCCTTGAGCTTAGGCTCTACATTTTGTTCTTGCATTCAAATATATTCCGATGCATCCAAACAGCTCAGTTCAGAATCAGCTCCCTAATTGTGACCTGCAAGTTGGATGTGCATCTAGCTGGTGGGTTACTGAACATCCTTCTCAATGAGTGCAAGACAAGATAGGACAGAGCAAACAAACACCATAGATTTCTTTTGTTTGTTGAATAGCAAATAAGTGCTGCTATTGAGCTTCTATTAAGAGAAAGCTGAAGTCCAAGCACGTTTACCCAAATTGCATGGACTACTACCATGTAATCTATTTCAGGACAAGATATTGAAGAAAGAGATACAGAATTGTAATGTGGCCAAAAGCTATATTCTGAAGGACATTCCCTGTGATACAAAATCTAACTTTCATTACAGATCCCTAACTCAAGTCTACCAGCACATTCTGGCTTTGGTATTTGCCGTTAAGGAGATTAATGAAAATCCCTGGATTTTATCCAATATCACCCTGGGCTTCCACATCTATAATAGCCGGTTCAGTGCAAACAATGCCTATCTGGCCTCCATGGAACTTCTCTCCACACGGGGAAAATTCATCCCTAACTATAAGTGTGACACCCAGAACAATCTGGTCACTGTCATTGGAGGGCCTAATTTTGATATCTGCCTCCATATGGCAACTATTCTATCTACCTACAAGATTCCTCAGGTAAGATGTACAGATGGGACCAGAACAAGCCATTTGTATGCTCTTATTTTTCAGATGCGGTTTTAAGGCACAGAGAAAGAAACCCACACAAGTAAAATATTGTAGCATACCTTGCATAACTCTTCACAAACAACAACAACAATAACATCAATTTATATACCACCCTTCAGGACAACTTAATGTCACAGTCAGAAATGTTTACAAAGTGTTATTATTATCTTCATGACAAACACTCTGTGAGGTGGGTGGGGCTGAGAGAGTTCTGAGAGAGCTGTGACTGATCCAAGGTCACTCAGCTGGCTTCAGGCAGAGGAGGGGGGAATCAAACCCAGTTCTCTAGATTAGAGTCCAGCTGCTCTTAACCACTACACTAAGCAAAATTTGAACAGCAAGAAAAAGAACCGTTGGGATTCATCTGAACTTTTGGTAAGTTGATTTTGTTCCCTTCTGGGCTGGGAGCTGTCTCTCCTCATTTCAGGGGTTCTGGGATGCAGAAGCCAAGTTAGCTATCTTTACAGGGTAGCTAATGGGAGGAATGGAAGAGAAGGCTAAGCAAATCCTCCATTCTAGTTTGTTTTTTTTTCCTGGCAGAACTATCTTCTTTTGGTAAGAACTGTGTGTGATTATACAGTTATAACAGGGCTGGAGGTAGGTGTACAATTTTTATTGTGGGGTGGGGTATGATTTTTAAATAGATCTGGTCGCAAAGTATGGTTACATATCCTCATTTCTCATGGCCTTGGTCCCTCATATCTGTGTCTGTCCCCCATGTTCCAACATGGCGTCTTCACTCATCTGGTCAGGGCCTTCTGCAGATACCACCCTGCAGTTGGGCAAAATCAACAGCTGCCCGCACACGTGCTTTCTCTATGGTAGCCCCCACCTTATGGAATGGCCTGCCTGAGAAGGTCAGGAAAGATCCTATTCTACTGGCTTTCCACAATCTATGCAAAACTGAATTATTCAGGAGGGCTTTCTACTTAGGCCATTTCCACACACGTTGAATAATGTACTTTCAATGCACTTTAGCAATCCTTTGGAAGTGGATTTTTTGTTTCACACATGGAAAAGCAATTCCAAATGTTCACTAAAGAGCGTTGAAAGTGGATTATCCAACGTGTGTGGAAGCAGCCCTAGATTACAAGGCTGTGTCATAAGAAATAGCTCAAAGAGTTGGCTTGGTAGAGATGAGGATTAAACACTATCTGGTCATCAGAAGTGCTCACTGAGAAAAAAAATGAAATTTGAATTGCATCTCATTTTGAGTCAAAAATTAGTATATAGCAAATGTAGAACCGCTTCCAACAAAACGTGTTTTACTAGGGAAGTATCTCTTTTCAATTTTTTTCCTTAGTTTATATATGGTTCTGCACCAGCATGGAACAGCAAAGATCACGGAGGCTTCTTCTATCCAATGTTCCCAAATGGGGCCCTTCAGTATGAGGGCATATGTCGGTTATTGTTGCTTTTTGAGTGGACGTGGATCGGTGTCCTTTACTTGGATGATGACAACGGAGAAAAATTTGCACAGAATGTGCTCCCCATGTTTCCCCAATGGGGTATCTGCATTGACTTCATAGACAAATTCCCAGGAGGAATTTTTTCCGGTGATATAACTGTCTTAGCAGAAGGGGAGTTAAAAAAATACAAAGCTATCCTGCGAAGCACGGCCAATGCAGTTGTCGTGCATGGTGAAGTTCAGACCATGATAATGTTGAGAATGTTGCTACAGATTCCAGAATCTGAGGAGGTGCCGATCATGACAAAAGTCTGGATTTTGACAGTGCAGATGGATTTTGCATCACTTGCTTTTCAAAGAAATTGGGACATACAGTTCCTCCATGGTGCTCTGTCCTTCGCAGTTCATTTCAAAGAGCCATTAGGATTCAGGGAATTTCTTCATATGAGAAATCCCGTTTCAGCAAAAGAAGACAGTTTTATCAATGTCTTCTGGGAGCAGGTATTTGCATGTTCATTCCCCAACTCCGCAGGAGAGAAGAAGTACCAAAACACCTGCACCGGGCGGGAGAAGCTAGAGACTCTACCTAGTTCAGTTTTTGAACTGATCATGACTAGTCATAGCCACAACATCTACAATGCAATTTATGCCGTGTCACAAGCTTTGCATGCCATGAATTCATTCTCAACCAGACATAGAGGAATGATGGCCGGAGACCGATGGAAGCTTCCAAACCTGTGGCAGGTAATATTCTGAGCACATTTCTGTAGGACAGCAGCCTGTAGACCAAGAAGAAAGGTCTTTAGTACTGTCAAGCTTGGAATGTTGAAATCCAAGGTTTTGGCTGATATATTTAGAGCCAATTTATTGCCAAATTATTTCTGTCATGGTTATTGAAACTCAAGTTACTCATCTTGTTGTTTAGCAGCAGAGATAGGAAAAAGGATGAACATGCATAATGTTGTATATCAACACCACTCCTATTAATAGCAAATCTGTACCCCTTTCTTTTGTTTTACTTGGTAAATTGTCTGGTATATTGTTGGTACTATACTGATCATAATGATATAGTACCTACTGCATTTACTCAAATGGAAGACAACCCAGAATATTAGACTCTCCCCCGTAAAAAAAAGAAGAGAGAGATTATACATAAAAGCTGATGTCCCTGAATTTAAAATGAACCCTCCTAAGAAAAAGATAGCCATGTAATCAAAGGATTAAAAAAAATTGCATAGTAATCTAGGGCTTTTTTTCTGGGAAAAGAGGTGGTGGAACTCAGTGGGTTGCCAGCACAGGGGGCAACTCTTGGCGGGAGGTAGTACCCCTGGTACTACAAGCATGTGCACAAAGTGCGCACATGCTCCCAGGACCGCACAATGACATCACTTTGGGTCAGCTGGAACAAGGGGGAAGTTTTTAAAAGTTTAAATTGCTCTTGGTGAAAATGGTCACATGGCTGGTGGCCCCGCCCCCTGCTCTCCAGACAGAGGGGAGTTTAGATTGCCCTCCATGCTGCTGGAGTGGCATGTAGGACAATCTAAACTCCCCCCTGTCTGGAGAGCAGGAGGCGGGGCCACCAACCATGTCACCATTTTCAAGAGGTGCCGGAACTCCGTTCCACCATGTTCCTGCTGAAAAAAAGTCCTGTAGTAATCTATATACAATGGGAGAGAGGGTGGCCTGTTATAGCCAGATCTTGTCAAATCAGAAGCTAAGCAGAGTTGATACTTGGATGGGGATGATCAAGGAAGACTCTGCAGAGGAAGGCAATGGCAAACCCCCTCTGCTCCTCACTTGCCTTGAAAGCCCCTTGCTGGGGTTGGCTTGAGTCAGTTGCAACTTGACGGCACACACGTGACATAACCCATATACAATAAGCAACATAAACAAGAGAAGAAAACCATTGCTTTCACTTTTTACACAACTTTACGTTATAGCTGTCCATAAGTAGTATTAGATCATGTTTGTCTGTTTTTTTAAAATTAAGAGCCTGGCTTTTTCAACAGCACCTTTTAAAGAGCTGAATTACTAGTCAAAAGCTTAGCTCAGCAACTTTTTGAGCCAGCAGACACCATTGGAATTTTGAGGGGGTGGTGAGCACCACTACAAAATGGCTTCCATTGGAGGCTGATCCAAACCCCAAAGAGCTGACCAAGGATGTGGAGCCAAACATAATATCTCCTTCCTCAATTTGCAAAAGAATCATAGAAGGAGAATGAAAAGAAATGAAGGAAAGCCCATGGGGAGGAAGGGAGAAAGATAAGGGAGAATAGAAGGAAAGGCTGAAGGGAAAATAGAACAACAAACAGAGGAAAACCTGGGAGCATATACGCACACTCTGCTCCTACCACTTCTTACAATTTTCCAAGCAAGGAGCTGCAGTTGCCAAAGCCAGTGAGTTCATGGACTCCTCTCCCTTTGTAAGTCAAAGCATCCAGGAAGGCAGTATTTGCCACGGCTTTCACTGCTATTCTGTGCTGCACTTTCTCCAATATTGTCCAAATGCGCAACTGCCTCTCCCATCAAGCCTTCACCATCTCAGCATAGCACCACTGAGCTAATCATGAGGATACCCAAGTAGCAGACGACCTCCCCCTTTTTTTAGAAAGCCGAGAGAAGTAATAAAAGTTGTCTTCCTTTGAGTAAATAGAGTATTTTTTAAAATTCCTAATGCTACCGTATCTATTCATTGACATCATTTATCATCATTTATCATCCACCTTTCTCACTGAGATTCAAAGTGGATTACAGTTATTAAAAGAAGGTCGCAAGGACTAGTGTAATGTATACAATGAACAATATATTGAACAATGAACAATATATTGAAGCAATCAATATAGTGAAACAATCAATGCTTTTACTACTGCTACTAACTTGGCTTTCCAGCCTCTAGGTTGGGCCTGGGGATCTCCTGGAATTAAAAACGATGTCCAGACTGCAGAGATCAGTCCCCTTGGATAAAATGGTTGCTTTGGAGGGCGGACAATATGGAATTATACCCTGCTGAGGTCTCTTTCCTCCCCCCAATCCCCCCCACAGGTTCCCACCCCAAAAATAAATCTCCAGAAAATTCTCAAACTGGGTTTGGCAACCCTACTGCTCTCTTGCGCATGCATTTTTATGAAAACAGGATCATTTCTCACAGCTGGCAACTCTGAAAGATTGTTATATATATATATCTCTTTGTACATTTTTGTTAGCTGATTGCCCCCTCCCCAATGTAGCTCCATCATATTCTGAGAAGCATCCCATTTAACAACAGCTTGGAGGAAAAGATTTCCTTTGACCAAAATGGGGAGTTGTTATCTGGATTTGATATTATCAACTGGGTCACATTCCCAAACCGGTCCTTTCTTAGAGCCAGAGTTGGAAGAATAGAACCAAAAACTTCACCAGAAAGAGTGTTCACCATCTATGAAGACGCCATCATATGGCCCCACTTGTTTAACCAGGTAGTGTCCGGACACATTTTTATTATATCAATTGGCTTCTTTGGTATTTAAAAAAGTGATGCTTTTGGTCAGACACAGAAAGAGATTCTGTTACATTAATGAAATAAAACTTATTCAAATCATGATGTTCTACTGCACATTTTCTCCTGGCAAAATCCTTAAGTTATATTACATATTTTATTAAATTGTGGCATTTGAGGTTATGATACTGTGCACAGTGTATAGTCCTGTTCATTATCTTATGCATTATGCACTCTTATGAAGAAGCAAATTCATTGTGAACAAAACTGTGGAACTTAATTTGGAACAAGTATGTTGAGTAAATAAAGTTACATGTAACAATGTTTCAACCAAAAACTGAAATATAATCAAAGAAAATTAGGGGTGCTTGAACATCCACCGATTCGGTTTGTGTCTTGTTCGCCAGTCACAAACATGATTACAGTTCAGTATTTCTGTTAATTAGTGTTCATTAGGTTGCTTTACTATAGTCCTCTACTCTATTCCTTCCTAACCATCCAGTACAGCACAATTGACATTTTGTGTTTGCAAGTTCTCCCAAAGCCCAAATTCTACTAAGCCATAGCCTTGCTGTATAATTGCTTTATTCAGCAGAAAATTGTTTAAGCAGACAATTAGACCACTCACAAATCATTTTATTTATTTATTTAATAAATTAAATTTATATTCTGCTTTCCCCGCAAGCATCTAAATCAATTGAAAATAAATGCTATCGTTTAATATGAAATTGAATCTTTGGTGTTCATCTAAGTAATTCAAATTGCCAACAATCATTTTGAATTGGCAGCATCTTTGCATATGCAGTTTTGCCAAAACGTGATGTTAACCAGTTTGGCAAGCGTTTGAGGCCGTTTGGCATAAAAACAACAGATCAGGCAATCAGCTCACACCTTATGGACACCTTCTAACATGATCAGTTCAAGAGGTGAATAGGTTTGTGGTGAAATTTGCAGCATCCCTAAAGGAAACGAGCAGATTGCATCAAAGACTAGAAAATAGTAGTAAACCAAAATTGGAAAAAAAATCCTGTAGAGAAACTCAAGGTCTTTAGTACATGGTTAAAACAAACAAACAAACAAGCCAAGAATTTCAGAACTTCCTGTTGGAAGTTGCATGCCAAGTGCTTTCTAGAAGCAGCAGCACCAACATATTAGGTGAGGTAAAGGTAGTCCCCTGTGCAAGCACCAAGTCATTACTGACCCATGGGGGGGACGTCGCATCATGACGTTTTCTTAGCTGACTTTTTGTTATGGGGTGGTTTGCCATTGCTTTCCCCAGTCATCTACACTTTACCCCCAGGAAACTGGGTACTCATTTTACCGACCTTGGAAGGATGGAAGACTGAGGGCCAAGCTACAAGTGATGAATGACACTTGAACAGCAAGTGGATTGAGTGGAGCGCAAGTGAACAGGGAGAAATACACTTGCCGTTCAAGTGTCATTCGTCACTTGTAGCTTCACCCTGAGTCAACCTTGAGCTGGCTACCTGAACCCGGCTTCCGCCAGGATTGAACTCAGGTTGTGAGCAAAGCTTGGGATGTAGTACTGCAGCTTACTACTCTGCACAAGGGGCTCATATTAGGTTAGAAGCAATGTATTTTCTAATTGCCATTTTACAAGAGAGGTACAACCTCTCAAAACCTAGTCCTTTATGTTAAAACATTCTCCTGCCTCATTTATGGACAGACACGGCCTCTTTCTCTGTGCAATGACAAATGCCATTTGGGTTATCGTAAAACAAAGAAGGAGGGGAAGCCATTTTGCTGCTATGATTGCCATCCATGCCCCCAAGGGAAGATTTCAAACCAAAAAGGTAAGAGATGATTCTATGGAGTTGTCTAAAGCATTGGAAGTGATCCAACACATGCCCATCACTAGGTCAGACATTCCCTAATGTTGTTCAGAAAGTCATACTCAATTTAGTAATGATAAAAGCACCACTGATGTGCTTATTCTATATCCTGTGCCATATTATTATTAATAATAATAACTGCACTTACAGTGCTCTTCTAGACAGATTAGTGCTTCACCCAGAGTGGTGAACAAGTTAGTGTTGTTATTATCCCCACAATATAGCTGGGGATTTGGGGCTGAGAGGAGTGGCTTACCCAAGGCCGTCTACTGAGCTCATGGCAGCAGGGCCGGATCAAGGGGGGGTGGGGGGTAGTCTGCTCCCGGTGCCACCAAAGAGGGGGCGCCGGCAGCAGCTGCCAGCCGCCGGGAGTGCGCTGGCGGCAGCGCAGGCGGCTGAGCGTCTGCCCGGGCCATTCACCTGCCCAGGAAGTCAGGGAGCACGTGGCAAGATGGCCGCCCCCTCAGCCGGGCAGGTGAATGGCAGAAAGAGCTGGGAGACTGCCCATGCCACTTGCCTGTCCCGCTGAGGGGGCAGCCAGCTTGCCATGTGCTCCCTGTCCTGAAAAACATGATATTGGTAGGAAAGACGAGACATCATCTTTTCTATTAAGGGGTTAAGCTTTTCTCTAAGAACTTTAAGAAATTTAAGAACTAAGTTAAATCTGGATTTTCCCTGAGTACACTTCTTGGGAAGATAAATCCATGACAAGTATGAAAAACTGCCCTTCAGATTCTGTTATGGTTTGGTTCATCATGACTCTGAAACACTGCTTTATTACTACCTTGAGTTCACGTGTTTTCTTTTTCAGACATGGACGACTGTTTTCCGTGCCCAGAAGGTCAGTATCCAAATGATAAGCAGGACTCATGCATTTCCAAAACTATAAGCTACTTGTCTTACGAAGAACCTTTGGGGATAAGCCTGGCTATTTCTGCCCTTTCTCTTTGTTTCATCACAGTTTGGGTGCTTGGAATCTTCATCAAGCACCAGGATACTCCTATAGTTAAAGCCAACAACAGGAACCTCACCTACCTCCTGCTAATCTCCCTCCTCCTCTCCTTCCTCTGTGTTCTTCTATTCATTGGTCAACCTGAAAAGCTAACATGTCTCCTTCGACAAAGTGTTTTTGGCATCATCTTCTCAGTAGCTGTTTCATGTGTTTTGGCCAAAACCATCATTGTTGTTCTGGCTTTCATGGCCACCAAGCCAGGATCCAGGATGAGGAAATGGGTGGGGAAGCAACTGGCCAATTGCATTGTTCTTTCCTGCTCCCTTGTCCAAGGCATAATTTGTACTTTGTGGCTGGCCACCTCTCCTCCATTCCCAGATTTTGACGTGAGCTCAGTGGTTGACAAAATTGTAATGGAGTGTAACGAAGGATCAGTCACCATGTTTTACTGTGTCCTGGGATTCTTGGGATTCATGGCCATAGTCAGCTTTATTGTGGCTTTCCTAGCCAGGAAGTTACCAGACAGTTTTAATGAGGCCAAGTTCATCACCTTCAGCATGTTGGTCTTCTGCAGTGTTTGGCTGTCCTTTGTCCCAACATATTTGAGCTCAAAAGGAAAATACATGGTGGCCGTGGAGATCTTCTCCATTTTAACCTCCAGTGCTGGGTTATTGGTCTGCATCTTTTCCCCTAAATGCTATATCATTATACTCAGACCTAAACTTAACAGCAGAGGGCAACTAATAAGGAGAAAGTGTTAATCAATCTTAAAGGGTATGTCCATAAACTTACAAAATATATCATAATAAATGGTGAAATGTTAAACTTATAGGCACATCCCATTATATTCCATGGAATTTACTTCTGTGTGATGTTTTTTTTTAATATACTGCTCCTCATTCGGCAATGCAACTGAATCTAATCTTTATTACCTTGTTCCATTGCCCTATCAATTATTTTTCTGTATTTCAGTTTAATCTTTTCCAGTCTATTATTAATTTCTTTAGAGTACAAACATAGTAGAAATAGCAGTATTTTAGTCCAGTAGCATCTTAAAGATTTGCAGGGTATAAGCTTTTGAGAGTCACACAGCTCCCTTCATCAGAGATAGACAAAGAAAAAGTGGATGTTAATTGGGAAGGAATATAAAGTAACGCATCATATATTTCTACATAATCTTTTCAGATTTCCTTACAAATGCAAAATGTATGGTACAATGTTATTTCTCAGTTTAATAAACATGGTGGACTATTCCTGGCTTTGAAACTGGATTTATTCACTCATTTTTTCCCCTTAAGCAACAATATTACTAACATTGCTGTGAAACTTGCGGGGATAAAATTGGGAGTGGGGGAAAGGATTCTATGCATACAAGTCTGAACTCCTAGGACTAAAAGCAGGCTTCCAAAAGAGGTACACAGAGAGACCCTTTGGAGAAAATTGGAGCCCAGAATGCAATAAAGATCTCTGAGCCCAGATAGACTACTCTGGGACTGGTAGTAGTAGCAGAAGTGTTCTTGGACTGGAATGCTGGGTTGCAATGTAGAATAATTGCTCTTGGAAATAGAGTTTCCCCTAAATCCAGGGTTATCAGCTCCAGGTTGGTAAATTCCTGGAGATTTTGGAAGTGGAGTCTGGAGGGAGCCTGGAGGGAGTGGAGTTTGGGGTGGGGTTGGGGTTGGGGATTTTAGTGGGGTATAATGTCATAGAGTCCACCCTCCAAAGCAGCCATTTTCTCCAGGGGAACTGATTTCTATGGCCTGGGGATCAGCTGTCATTCCAGGACATCTCCTGCCACCACCTGGAGACTGGCAACTCTGAGTACAGCACTGAAGCATTTTGTGTTGCTTTTCAATTGGTCTGCTTGGAGGAAGCCACTAATCCATTTCTAGAGTCTGTTGTATTTGTTCACGCAAGTTGTCCTATGACTAGGAATGCAGAGAACCTCATAGCAAGGAGTTGGCAGATCAACAGACCGTCTTCAACAGCTGTGGTCACTCATATGCCACACCTTGGATGTGCTCGTCTCTTCTCTGTTTGAATCGAACAGCTGCTGAAGAGCTTTGTGACTGGACATGATTTGTGATAGTGCCAGACCCTTACCCTGGGGTTGTGGAATTTCATTCTGGGTGCTTTTTCACACATAAAAGTACAGTCGGTGAAATAGACTTTCCAGGGTTCAAATTCAAATTTATTATTATGGCAGTGTGCCAGTGCAAGTTACATCTAAAAACCAACAAGCAGTACTAATAGATTAAAAGTATACAGTGAGCTATAAATAGATAAAATATAGGGTAGGTAGGGGGGGCGTGGCGCCGAAGCTGATGGTGATGGATGTGTCTTGAAGAGCTCCATCTCTTCTCAAAGCAGGTAAAAAAACTTGAAAATAACAATATTCAATTTATACAGTGCCCTTCAGGACAACTGAACACCCTCTCAGAACAGTTTACAGAGCATGTCATTATTATTCCCACAACAAACAATCTGTGAGGGGGGTGGAGGTGAGAGAGCTCTGGAAGAGCTGTGACTGACCCAAGGCCACCCAGCTGGCTTCAAGGGGAGGGGTCCTCTTCCTAACCAGAGAAGAGTACTGTCATTCTTAACCACTACACCAAAGTGGTGCAAAGGGAGGAGGCTCATGACACACTGGGAAAAAGTAGAGGGGTGGGAGAGACCCCAGTAGATGTGTGACAGGAGGCAGGATTCCAGCCTTCAGTCTCCACAGCAGCCTTGCAGTGGCAGACAGCTTGGGATGGTAGAGGGGGACGCTCTGAGCCACGTTTGTAACACTCGGCCTGGAACGAAGAACATTTTGCCTCCACAGAACAGGAGCGCGGCATGGCCTCCCCCCACCACCCACCTGACACTGCAAAAACGGTGCAAAAGAGACCAGCTTCATTGAACCAAAAAGGAACCTCAGTGCTACCACTGAATATCAAAAGAGGTGTGTGGCAACTTTTCAACTAATCCCAAAGAGAAAGCTGACCTGAGTTGGGTAGTTTCCGGTTGGGACAAGGCAATTCAAAGGGACAAGTGCGTAAACACTCATGAGGCAATATTGGTTGGAGTAAAACAGAACTTGGGAGAGAAAGGAGAATAGCAATGGAGGGCCACGTGTGGATCCAAAGGGGCTGAGGTTTTTGGTAGTGGGAAACATGTTTCAGGTTTCTGTATTCCAGGGTTACAGGACTCCAAGCCAAGCATGCCAATGCTAGAAGTCTAAAAAATGAATTGTGATTTCAGCTAGTGAGGAAGCCCAGAAGCTGTTTGCCCATTTGGAGCAGCAAGTTGGGCCACAAACAGAAAGAAATAGATGTGGTATCGCTGCTCATTTTCACTGCTGATGACAAGTGGCAGGAGGCAATGCCCAGTGTGTGCTAGCGGACATACCCTCTTTCACATGATTCATTGTCATGCAGCAGCAGAACAATCTGAGGAACCTCCTCCAAAGCGATGGTCTTCCCTGTGGAATTTCAGAGCAGGGTCTCAGCATCGCTTTGAGAGCATTACAGCATTGCCATCAGGCATTGGGGAAAAGGTGGGGCAATTTAAAGTTCATTCTAAAGACTCCTTGCCAGGGCCTCCTCTACTGGAAAATGGCCACCATACCTCCAGCATTTCCCTTTGCACAGCAGAATCCATCCCTGAATAGGGGTTTTTCTTTCTAGCCATGCACCCCCCCTTTTGTTAAGATGCACCTGCCTCTTCCTTATACTCTGGATTGCCCTAAGCTTTATTGGGGGGGGGGCAGATCTCGGAATCTTTCCCCTTTCCCCTGCAACTCTGGGGCACCCCAAAATTCTGTTCTGAGAGCCACCCTGGGAAATGATGGGGCCCGGTTTATCCGGAGCCAAGATGGGGCCAGGTTTAGCCCCATGTTGTCTCCACAGCACCCCAAAGTGAGCAGGGTCCGCCAGGTGGGAAGAGGGGCCCATTTGCTTACCCTCCCCAATGAAAGGGTCTCCTGGGATCAGCACAGCATGAAAAGAGGCAGAGCCACCTGCTGCAATGCTCTGGCTGAGGCAAAACCCCAGGAAGGGGGGGGGGTCAGGATGAGCGGTCTGGGCAGTGGCTGTTCCAAATGAAAAGGAGGCTGCTGGGGTCCACTTTGTGACCCTTCCTTTCAACTCTCCACTCCACCCCATGTTTCCTGCCTCCATTTACTCTCCAGACCACTCCTGGGGCTGGGGGGACTCAGCCTATCCCCCAGCTTGTCCTTGTTCTTGGGGGAGCTTCAGTCAGGGGTTCCTACCTTTGCCATAGCTGGAGACCATCAGAAGACACAGGGATTCCGTCAACTGACATCTCTATGGTGATCTCACAACAGACTCTTCCTGACATTCTGACTCGCCTCAAGCATTCCATGCAGGGATTCCACTGGAGCTCAAGTTCCCCCCAGGTCCAGGCCAGGAGGTGGTGCTGTTTCTGCCCACCCCCAGTAATACTCTAGAATAATCAATCAAAAGGGGGGCAGTAAAAGGCAGATCTACAAAGATCCTCATGGATATTCTGTTGTTTAGAGCAGAACACCCCCAAATGCCACATGTAGAACTCATGTAAAATTCCTAAGGATCCTGGAGGACCTGTGCTTTGGAACTACGTTTTTGTGCCGTGGAAGTGCCACGAAGACATGAATAAGTGATTTTCATGGTTCAGTCTGAGGACCAGGCTGCAATCTGTGATTTGATGTTGGATTTGGGGGGTTCTGTTAAAAAAAAAAGGGGAAATCAAGACCTGCTCAAATTCAGCAGAATTCTAGTTGTCCGCCTCCACGTTGCTATCTTCTTCCTCCTCACCTGCTCTTGTTTAGGACCTGCACGGGAGGGGAGTTACCATGGGGCAAAAGACTCGGCTCCTCTTGCAATAAGGTTGCCAACCTCCAGGTGGTGGATGGAGCTATTCTTGTATGACAACTGATCTTCAGGCCACAGAAATACAAGCCTCTGGAGAAAACAGCTGCTTTGGAGGATAGACCGTATGGAATGATCTCTCAGTGAAGTCCTCCCCCATCCTCAAAACTGCCCTCTGCAGGCTTTACCCCCTCCTAATCTCTAGGAATTTCTCAACCTGGAGATGGCAACCCTAAATTGCAACACGGATCCTCATACATTTTCAGAAACCTAGGCAGCCGTTTCCTCTGAGCACGTGAAGGAGTCAGGCTGTTCCCTGCTGATTAGCCATAACCAGTCTGGTCCATGCACTCCATGAAGCACTCCGAAGCGATCCATGAAGCAGTGTCTGTTTGGCAGTGGCTCTGGTTTCCACATAGACCCATGCATACAAGAGGTTGCCTTATTCTAGCCTTGTTCACATGTCAGATTGAACACGCATGCCTGTCTGTAAGAAGGAGCCATTATGTGTTCATTTTACAACTCAGGACCAGTATGTAGATAAATAGGGGATTTAAAACACACATACAGCTGTGCTTACATTGACTGTTCAACACAGGCGTAAAGAAAAACTGCGTGTGGACTACAAACATATAAAGCAGTCCCTCAGTGGAATGGGCTTCCTCGGGAGGTGGTGGGCTTGTTACCTGGAATGGGCCTCCTTGTGAGTACGAGTGGGGAATTAACAGCAAGGAAAATGGCAATGCGAGAAGGGTAACAAGCGGGAAATCTCCACCAATTTCTACCAGGTCCCCTCCCCAAGGTAGCAGACAAGACTGGTGCTTTTAAGGTCAAAGAATAATTTTATTTAAAGAGGAAAAACTAACATACACACAAGAAGTTAATTGAAAATGGTTGATACACACACACACACACACACAGTCCTAGGAAGCTAGCCAGAAGTTGGAAAAGAGTGTGTTTGTGTGTGTGGGGGGGAAGTATATTTACCAATCAGAGGAGCAGCGTGGTCCATGGAGGAAGAGAGATTCAAACACCAGTGTTCTCGGCCAGGAGGGAGGGATAGACTTAAGGAAGCAACACTAAGGGAGCAGTGCTTGGACTCAGGAAGCGTGCACAATTTGAATGGGCCAGGGCCCTATCTTTATAGGTAAACCGTGCCCTGAGGTGGGATAACCCACCTAGCCATTAAAACAAAGACTCCAAAGGTCAGTTCCTGGGTTTGACAAAGTACATGAAAGTACATGAAAGTACATGAAAACAAGAAACAAAATGGATGATGCTCCCAATCTTCAGTCATACCTGGGCTCACATTTGTCCAGGTGTGCCACAAACTCTTTATTGCCTGTGCAGGTTGTGGCATCTCATAAGGAGTAAAATCATATGAATACTCCTGGATCATCATAAATACTCATTGAAGGGAAAAAGATGAAATCGGGATTGGAACCCCTTTGGTGGCTGGAGGAAGTTCTAGTGACAAACTATTACTATACACATGTTTGGAAAATATCTCTTCGTCTCTTCTGTTCCCTTTCTTTTCATTAGGTCATATATGCCTCTGCTCCAGTGCTGACTAACAAAACCCATGCGTTTTTTTTCTACCAAATGTTCCCCAATGTGACCCTTCAGTATATTGGCATTGCCAGGTTATTGAGGCATTTCAGCTGGACTTGGATTGGGGTCCTCTCTGACGACAATGAAAACGCAGAGATGTTTGTAGACAATGAACTTACTGTTTTTACTCGCAGTGGCAACATCTTCCCAAAAATTACTTTTTCCAGTAATATTGTTCAGTTAATGAAGAAGGCGATGGCTACATTACATATCATCTATAGAAGCACTGCCAATGTGATGGTCATACATGGTGAAATTCACACAGTAGCAGTTCTGAGAACATTGCTGTATGTATCAATATTTGAAGACAGACACGTGCAGATGAAACCTTGGATTATGACTGCACAGATGGACTTCACATCATATCCCTTCCAAAAGGAAACATTTCAATACACAAGATGGAAACATCATGGGAAACCTTGGCCTCTAGGACGTTTGTTGGTCCTCCATGGCAAATACTTGGCACTTTATGAAACAGAATGCTGGACTAGATGTTTCCCATAACTTTAACGATACTAAATTCTTTACAGTCAGTTGTAATAAAGGATAACTTCAGCTACATCAAGGCCACAGCTTTTTAGGTTGTTCCTTTTTTTCTCCTTAGTAAATGTTCCCTATTATTCAACTCAGGCTTCAGCATCATGATGTATAATTTAGGGAAAAAGATGCAAACCAGTAGTCCAGCACTGGAAGACAAGATGGAGAAGACCTCCACAGCTACCATATATTTCCCCTTGGTGCTCAAGTAGGTTGGAACAAAGGACAGCCATACGCTGCAAAAGACCAACATGCTGAAGGTGATGAACTTGGCTTCGTTGAAACTGTCTGGGAGTTTCCTGGCTAGGAAAGCCACAGTGAAGCTGACAACAACCAGGAAGCCCAGGAAGCCCAAGGCACAGTAAAACATGGCAACCGACCCTTCATTACATTCCAGTACAATTTCTTCAGTCATGGAGTGCATGTCAAAATCTGGGAACGGAGGAGAAGTTGCCAGCCATACGGTACAAACAGTGGCTTGAATAAGGGAACTGGAAAGAAGAATGCAGTTGGTTACTCGTTTCCCCACCCAGTTTCTAATACTTGATCCTGGTTTGGTGGCCATGAATGCTAGAACCACAGTGGCAGTTTTGGCCAACACACAAGAAACCGCTAGAGAGAATATGATGCTAAAAGCTGTTTGTCGAAGGAGGCACAAAAGCTTCTCAGGTCGGCCAATGAATAGTAAAGCACAAAGGAAAGATAGCAGGAGGGAGATGAGAAGAGTACAGGTGAGATGCCAGTTGTTGGCTTTGACGATGGGAGTGTGCTGGTATTTAATGAAGATGCCAAAGACCAAAACTGTGATGAATGATAAAGAAAAGGCAGAAATAGCCAGACCAATTCCCAGTGTTTCTTCATAGGATAAGAAGCTTATAATTTTGGTAATGCACGAGTCTTGATCTTTGTTTGGATAATGATCTTCTGGACATGGAAAACAGTCATCCATATCTGAAAAAGACAATGTAGTTTAGGTACATAGCAGCCCAATGTATGAAGAATTTCAGTAACCTAACCTTAATATGATGCTCTGAAAGTTTCCAGTTTCAAGAGGGGGGGGTGTACTCTTCCAGTGCAAATATACATGCAATCAGTCACACTGAGGGTTCGTCCAAGAGCAGTTCATGTATTTGGACTCATCACTGGAAACTCAGTGAAAGCACAAACGTTACCTTCTCCCCCTTTATGTTATCTGGATTTGTAGAAGTATTTATCAAATTTGGTGTTATATTCAAGACAATTCTATTAGCAAGTTTATCAGTTTATGGCATGGATCCTATAAACAAGTTGCGTGTGCACTAGACAGTCTTTGCCACAAAACGTGCTTTCTCTTCCACTAGCCATTCCATTTGAACAATCAGAACTTTTAGTGGAAGATGAAGCATGCTGAGTGGTCAAGACTACCTAGTGCACATGGAACTAATTCTGTCTTGGTCTGGCTGGTGGCAGAGAACCATTGATTATGCCAGTGGTGTAGCATGGGGGGCAGAGGGGTGGTTGTCCCGGGCACAGAATACGTAGAGGCACAACATTTCAAAAGGCCAACCAAAGAGATGCAAAGGAGAGAATGCGCTGCACCCATGGGGAGGCTGCCCATGCTGCCTGCACGCCAACAGGGCGGCCAGCTCGCTGGGCACCGAGCTGGCCTTCCTGCAGTGGCTGCTGCACAAGGAGTGCACCGAGCTGGCGGCTCAAGCTGAGCTGGCAGCGGCGGAGCAGGCAGCTGTGGTGGAGGGCGCAGGCTAATCCATGTAAGCTGGCCAGTTGCAACCAGGAGGCTGTGCGCAGCATCCACTAGTGGAATACTGGCACCTGCTGCAGTCCTGCTTGGCTGAGATCAAGGTCCTGCATGGCGCCATTGATTCTCTGCACTAGCAGCTGGAAAGCCTGGAGTCTGAGTAGAGTGCCAAGGTGGCCTGCTGCCAGGTAAGGGGTGGGGAAACAAGGAGCCCAAATTGGCCCAGATTGTGCCCCCCATGAGTGTGTGAGTGCTTCTGGGGGCCACCACACCCTGTGTGATAACATCACTTGTGACATCATCGTGTGGGCCCAGGAACATGCATGCTTTGTGCACGTGCAACAGAACACAACACATAGGAGAAATAATTGTCTTGCCCGGGGCACTAGCAACCCATGCTACACCACTGGGGCGTGCAGGGTCCTGATTGGGGGTCTGTTATGGCTTCAGGACAGTCTGAGGTACCAATGGGGTGCAGATCTCCTCAGGAAGTTCCTGGTCAGCTGAATTCCTAGGAACATGGACTGCGCTTTTTTTTTTTTGCGGACGAACGACAATAGGATACACCAGTAATATGTTTGGAGGGGCCTTTTCCATGGGCATCTCATGGCCAACAAAGCAACCTTCTACATCTGTATCAGTGGAGCCAGAGTGAGGCATGACACATTCATAGGATCTTAGCAAAACAATCCATCTATTACAAAACACCAGCCACGTTTTGTAAAGAGCTTTTGGAAACATTGGGAGAATTAGCATCTGTGTACCCTGGTCTGCGCATGCTACACCAATAGAGCCAAGAAATTCTGCACAGGTCATCTCTTACCCTCATGGTTAGAAACCTTCCCGTCTGGACACTGCAGACAATCATAGCAACAAAATGCCTCCCCTTCCTTCTTCATCCTACTATAACCTGAGCGGCAAAGGTCATTACACAGAGAAAGAGGCCGTACCTGCCCATAAGGGAAAGAGACTGTTTTAATAGTCAGATAATACAGTTTGGCACATTGGCATCACCTCTAGAGGTTCCCTAAGCTGCCTTTCCTGGACTCTTTTTCTCACAACAAATATGTTTGGGGGAAAATATGTCCATTATATTGAGGCTTACCATCTGTGGCTGTCGTACAGCTAAGTGTGTTGGGTTGGGGAAAGCAATGGTGAACTACCCTTTAAAAACTTCACTGCGAGACTCTGTGGATCTCTCTCGACTCGCTATAGGACAGAAAGGCCTGGAGGGAGACGATCTACGGAGTAGCCGAGGGTCGGACGCGACTGTGTGGCTTGGATCGGATTGAGGCTTAGTGCAGTGTCTTCACTTAAACGTTTTCTGCCATCATTTCCTGCCTTTTAATACCATTTCTTGTTTTTCCTTACTTTGCATCTTGTCCATTTTATTTATTTTGTTTGAGAGCTGCTGTAGCGTAGTGCTTAAATGGATGGGTTGCAAATCAACACTCTACTGGTTCAACTCCTACTACTGGCATGAGCTCAGCATGTGGCCTCGGAAGCCACTCCCTCAGCCCCAGCTCCCCAGCTGAATTGTGGTGATAATAATAACCATGCCTCTGATGAAGAGAACTGTGTTTCTCGAAAGCTTATCCTACAGTAAAGGTTAGTCTTAAAGGTGCTACTGGACTCTTTTCTACTTTGCTACTACAGACTAACATGGCTAACTCCTCTGGATAATAACACTGACTTTGTTTACTGCTTTTAGTGGATACTAATCTGTCCAGAAGGGCTTTAGATAAGGACACTGTTATTATTATTATTTTACCTGAAGCCTTTGGATTTGGTAGTAGATAAGTGTTTGTATCAGGTGCCAAAATGCCTGGTGCCAGGTGCCTTGATGAGATCATTTTAACTTACAGCAATCTGCCAATGGTTTGTCAGATCCCCTTACCCTCCCAGCAAGAGAGGTGTGACCTAGCACTTCACTTTTTGTTATTCTTTGCACAGAATGACATCACTTCCCAGAAGTGATATCATCACGCAGTTCCAGGAGTACAGTCACACTTCATAGCAGACCAATTTGGACTCCAGGCAGGCCCGTCATTTTAATCTTTAAGGTCTTCTGAATTTATAATTGCATGTGTTTCCCAACGGCTTTTGCTTTCTTACATGTCTACTACATATGGGAAAACAATCCTTCATTCTAGTCAATTTCTCAGGGGTCATGTACAAGTGATACATCATGTTATAAAAATTATGCTTAAGAGTGGAATTATTCCATTAATATATCTTATCCAAAGTTTTTAGCCCATTTAGTAATACATTCTTTCCCTTGTTCTTCCTCTGTCTCAAATTTCCACACTAGTGTATACATTTTGGCAATCAAATACTCATCATTGGTACATAAAGCTGTCTCAAGTTCAGTCTTAAATTGGTCAAAATCATATTGCCTCTTGTCAACTTTGAACATTTCCAAAATTTGCATATAAGTAAAACAGTGGACAGTGTGTCCTGTTAATAATCAGGTTATCTGTATTTTATTTAAATATGTATATGTATCATAAGTAGAGATGGGCATGAACAGGAAACAAACCCCCAAACACAATGTTCATTGTTCATTGCCATCCATGAACAGTGATTCACAAACATCAATGAACATGACCTGTTCACGAACATGTTTGGGGTTGGATGTTCATTGGGGCCAGAGAGAGCCCATATTCATAGGGAGTATTCAGAAGGCTCTCCTCCAGCCATCATCCAAGTTTGGTCAAGAAACCTGACCTGAGCAGGCAGCTGGACAGGTAATAAAAAAGAATAGCTTGCCCCCAAAGCCTGGCAGCAGCCCTGGAACCTGAGGGTGGGTAGAGCCCTACCTCACCACTCCCAGAAACCTGACCTGAACAGGCAGCAGGAAAGGTAATAATAATAATAAAGAATAGCTTGGCCCCAGAGCCTGGCAACAGCCCTGGAACCTGAGGGAGTAGAGCCCCACCTCACCACACACAGAAAAAAATTCAAGCTCCAATGCAGTCTCCCTCTTTCTCTCAAATGCCAGCAACAGCTCTCTCCCACTCCACTGTGTGATAAAACTGAAAGCCATAGCTGGGAACACAGTGTCTTTTATAACCAGAGGTCCTATCTTACTATATAATTGAGTAAGCATATTTCAGACAACTCACTTTATACCCTGGTGCACCACCAGAGGGTGCTGCCATGGAGGAAAGCCTAGGCAAGTCACCATGCCCCTGCAGAAAATGTACCATGGTGGGAAGCTTAGGTCAGGAGAAGGATGGGAGTACATGGCAATGCTCGCCTCCTGCTTTCACCTAGCTGGTATTAGGAGTGAGGCAGGTGACAATGCCCACCACCCAATTTAACAAAATAGATATTAGGAGTGGAGCAGGTGGCAATGCCCACCCCCTGCCTTCACCAAGCTGATATTAGGAGCAGAACTGGGGGCAATATCCTCTTCCCACCTTAATCCAGCTGGTATTAGGAGTGGAGCAGGTGGCAATGCCCATACCCCACCTTAACCCAGCTGATATTAGGAGTGGAGCTGGTGGTAATGCCCTCTCCAGCCTTAAACCAGCTGATATTAGTGACGGAGCAGGTGGCAATGCCCACCTCGTACCTTCACCTGTCTGGGATCAGGTGCAGAGCAGGAGGCAATGCACTTTTTCCCTTCACCCAGCTGGGATAAGGAGCAGAGCAGGTGGCAATGCCCGCCCTCTTCAACCTACTGGAATAAGCCACTGAGCAGGCAACAATGCCTACCCTGTCTTCACCCTGTTGGAGTCAGGAGCCAAGCATGCAGCAATGCCTGCCCCCCCTTCAACCTGCCAGAATCAGAAGCAGAGCAGGTGGCAATGCCTGCACCCACTTCACTCAGTTGGGATCAGGAACAGAGAAGGCAGTAAAGCCTGCCGCCCACATTCACCTGTCAGGATCAGGCGCGGAGCAGGAGGCAATGCCTGTTCCTCCCTTCACCCAGTGGGGAGCAAGTGGCAATACCCACCCCCCTTTACCCAGCTGGGATCAGGCTCAGAACAGGCAGCAATGCCTGCCCCCTTTCACCCAGCTGGGACCAGGAGCAGAGCAGGCAGTAATGCCCGCCACCCACCTTCACCTATCAGGATCAGGCACGGAGCAGGAGGCAATCCCTGTTCTTCTCTTCACCCAGCGGGGAGCAGGTGGCAATGCCCACCCTCCTTCACCCAGCTGGAATCAGGCTCAGAGCAGGCGGCAATGCCTGCCCCCTTCATCCAGCTGTAGTCAGGTGCAGAACAGGAGGCAACACCCCCCCTTTACCTGGCATGTAGCTGGCATGGAGCAGGTAGCAAACCCATCACCCCTTCACATAGCCAAGATCAGGCAGATAAGGCATGGAGCAGATAACAATGCCCACCCCCTCCTTCACCAGCTGGAATCAGTGAGGGAGGAGGAATGAATGCCTGCCTGCCTTGTATTTCCCCCCACAACGGGCTTTGTTGCTAGTAGAGAAATATAACTAGAGGTCCCTCCTACCTGCCCTTTGCTCCCATGTAACAAAATGGGAGTTCCACACTTGGAAGGGAGACCTACCTATCAAGGTAAGTTGGGCTTAGATTGGGGTTTTCAGGGCAACAGAAGGAGTTCAGAGAGAGTTCAGACAGTCCCTGCCTACGTTGCCAAGGGAATTTCTTGAAGGTGCCAGACTGTCTGGCTTTATGAACGCCATGAACAAGGCTTGGAATGAACACATGTTCATGGGGAATGGGTCCTCATGAACAGCTTGTTCGCGAACAGCAGATTGGGTTGTTCATGGCTTTTTTTTGGTTCGTATTGCTTTTTGTGCCCATCTCTAATCATTAGATAACTTTGAAGATTCACCAAGATAAAATTGTATTAGAAATTGTGTTTCAAATGAGACTCACCTAAGAAAGCAGAGACAGAGAATTGAATAATAAACCACTTTTTTAATATTCAGGAAATGACTAGAGATGTCCTAAAATAGGTACCACCCTACCTGATTAAACCCACTGGGCCACACAATGGCATCCTCACAAATGTTGAAGACTTTTTCTGGGGGAGCCTTTGGGTTTATCCTTCCAATTTTGACTCTAAGAAAGGACTTGTTTGAGAACGCAACCCAGTTGATGATATCAAATCTGGCTAACAATTCCCCATTGTGATCAAAGGAAATATCTTCCCCGACACTGTTGTTAAATGAGATGCTTCTCAGAAAATGATGGAGCTAAATAGAAAGGAGGAAATAAATTTAGAAGAATATCATATGCAAGGCTTTTCAGGGCTGTGGACAAAGGGAAATTAATTCTCATTAATTCTCATTCTGTTTTTGCATCATTGCTTGGTGCATGTCTCTTTTGTGGTGTGAACCCAACCAAATCCAGAATCGTGTACTGATGGCATTGTGGAGCAAATGAACTCAATTGTCAGCTAAATCAAAAGAATGATTCCTGAATCACACTGTCTTCACTTTGACTTCTTACAGGGTTAGACCTCTGTTTGCTTTATTTGAACTTAAACATTCCCAAGCCAATTGCTCACGAACCAAAGAATGATGTAGGAAATTATATCCTCATTTTAAAAGTTATTTTGAAAGGTTGAACAGTTTCGTTAAAAAGAGTTTCATCAACTGACCAAAACAATATGAGTGGTTTTAAAAAAAAAACATAGATGCAAAAATGGCCTATAAACTCACAAAGTTTCTGATTTAAATTTCAAGGAGCTGAAGAATATCAATGCAAAATAGTTCTCCTCGGAACCTACTAAAGGATGTGCTATCTAGGGTTCTATCCATGGATAATCTGAAGTGTCTTTTGTTACCTGCCATGGTGATCGATTCAGCTTCCAGTTCTCTCCATCCACAACTCTTCTTTGTCTCAATTTGGAGGAATGCATGGCGTCCACAGCATGTGCCACAGCATAGACAGCATTGTAGACACTGTAGCTGTGGCCTGTCATACTCATTTCGAAAACAGACCCAGGAAGATTCTCCAGGGTCTCCTCCCCAGTACAGATTTTCTCAGCCCTCATATCTAAATCAGAGTCATGGAACCAGCACTTAAAGGTATCCTTCCAGAAGTCCTTGATGAAGCCATCTTCCATTTGCTGTCGAGGGTTTCTTCTGTGAAGAAATTCCTGAAATCCCAGCATCTCCTCTGAGTGAATTGCCAAGGATATAGCACCATGGATGGAGTCTAAGTCCCAATCTCTTTGAAAGGCGACTGATGTGAATTCCATCTGAGCTGTCATAATCCAGACTTTTTTCTTCACTAGTCTGTTCTCAAATTTTGAAAAATACAGCAACATTCTCAAAATCATCATGCTTTGAATTTCACCATGGACTACCAAAACATTGACAGTGCTTTTCATGGCAATATTGTATAAGCCCATTCCTTTCTCCATCACTTCTGCGACATTATTGGAAGAAGCTACTTTGGGGAATCTTTCTATAAAGTCAAAGCAGATACCATTTCGGGAAAAGATGGGAAGTGCACTGTGTACAAACTCCTCTGCACTCTGGACATGTAGATAAATCACCCCAATCCATGTCCACCTGAAATGCAGAAGCAGCTGGAGAATCCCCGTATAATGATAGTTCCTACTTGGGAACATCCATTGGAAGAAAACAGCCTGGCTTTTGTTATTCATCACCGATGGAGAGCCATATGTGAGCTTGAGGGCAGTAAAGATGGAAGAGAAGATAGACTTCCAAAAGAAAAACAATGTGAATGCATACATACATGGAAATGTTGAATTTGGCCTCAGAGAATGCAAAGATTCTCTCCCTTCTCATAAAATTAGAAGCACAAATCAATAATATAACACTGATACATTATATGTAAGTTGGAGATGGCCATAACTGAGTGAGAGAGCATAATCAAAACCTCATATCTCCATCTAAAGGATCACAGGTGCCTGAGTGCCTGGAGATGTGCTACTAATCTTTAAGTTAACCGAACATTGGTCAGACATAAGCTGTGGCAATTACATACATTTACATTTTGATTTATAAGTCCAAAGGAATCATTAGGTGATTTCTTCTTCTTTCAAGATTTATCCTTTAAGTAGCAGTGGGGTTTTCTCTCTTTATGTCAGCCATGGCACTTTCAAACTCTATGCCACCAAACCATATCTAGGGTACAAGAGAAGTGCTTCCTTTTCTCTTCTTAAACTCACATTGGTATTACTTCAATCTAAAACCATTAATCTCAGAGGATTTAGACTGGAGGAACTGCATAGTATTGTACTGTCAGCACTCTAGGCACACACCTTACCTGTGGTATTTTGTAGTTGCTTAGGATGGCGGCCATGTGGAGATCAGTGTCAGAGGTGGGTCCCCCAATTACTGCTGTTGGAATGTTCTGGATGCCACACTTGTAGTTAGGAGTTAATTGGCCTGTGGTAGAAAGAAGGTCTATTGCAGCGAGGTGAGTGAATCTTGCACTGAAATAATTATTATAAATGTGGAAGCCCAGGGTGATGTTGGGTAAGATATACGGATTTTCATTGATCTCCTTGGCGGCGAAGGCCAAAGCCAGAATATGCTGGTAGTTTTGAGTTATTATCCTGAAACAGAATTTTATGATGCATCAGCCACAGACTGCAACTTTCAGTGTGTATCAGCTGCAGAATATAACATTCACTATATTTCAGTACAGTATACAGGCTGTGGGAGCTCCGTTGAGCCTTTAACTCCCCTAATCAACTAAAAGAAGCTAAGGCTCAAGGACTATCCAGTAGGAGCGCAGATCAGCGGTTGTAAAAAGCAAGGTAAATGTACTGATTCTACTTTGACTAATCTTCAGCCTGTTTCTACACAGGCAATAGTTCACTTTTGCTGAAGCAGGTCTAGAACTTTCAACTGATCCCCCTTTCTCACTGCAGTCCTTTTCATTGCATCTGAACTAAGAGGAAGCAGAAAAGATCTGTAGTGTGAACAGTGCTCTACTTTCAACTATAAAAAATTTAAGAGTCTGCCTCCTTGAGTGAAGGGGACCTGCAATGACTGTCATTCATCAACCACCTGAAGCCACAGCCAACCCATAAGACCAGCCTGATGGAATGCATCATCCCTCCTTACACGAGCTCCTCAGCTTCTTCCTGGTGAGGATATCTTGTAAATGTTATCAGCTCAGAAGTGATGTAGATCTGAGAGATGATGCCACCAATGATGAGGTCTCCTAAATGATAATACTTGTGAAGAATAGAAAGTGAGTCACTGAGCATGCAATTAAAACCAGTGCATGCAGCCTGAGGCATCAGCATCAGTGACAGCCCCACAAATGCCAACATCTTGCTTCCTTCTAGACCCCAATTCATCTGTTCCCACATTGCCATTTCAGAGCCTGGAGAAGTATCAGCAAGAAGATCAGAAGAGCTCTTTCTGCCTTTCATCTCTGAAAGTTCTCAGGGATAGTAATAGCATTTTAAGCCCTGGTTTGTAATTTGCTATCCGAAACTCCTTAGGGGTTTGAAGAAGAAGGTCAAATAATGATGGTTACATTGATCATTACAGGGTCCATAATTAACTATTCCCAGTTATAGATTTTCAATGACATTTCAAAGGAAAATAAGTTTATCCTATCTAGGGCTTTTTAAAAGTGGGAACATGGTGGAATGGAGTTCAGGAATCTCTTGAAAATACTTGGCAATAGTGCTTGAAAATAATATTATTTTAAAGAATCCTGTGTATTTTTCCTCATTTCCCTCTTGAGAGTTCTGCCACCTCTTTTCCAAGAAAAAAAACCCTGATCCTATATCTGTGGAAGTTTCTCAAGTTCTCTCGGGCAGAATAAGAGGATGCACATGGTGTACTTGTGACAAGCAGTATGAGAAAGCCACCAGAAATGAGGTCTTAGTGATTTTATTTATTTATTTAAATGGTTATAGCCCACTGTGACTGAATCGGCTTTTAAATGAAAGGTTTACTAAGTGCAACATCCAGAGAGTAGAAAGGTAAGGGTTAAAAAACTACCTGAAAGGAGAATGATTGACAGGCTGCTCTCCCTCTTTGTGATTGGCCATTTTTGAAGGAAATGAATTTCCGAGTCTGTCAAAGAGGGTCAGACTAGTAACCCTCTGTGTGAGGAAAAAGGAAAAGTTTGCCCTAATAGGGACAGCTGAAGTTTAAAGAAGACTTTTATTAAAGTACTTAAGCGTGAAAGCCAGTACTAATTTACACAGACAAAATAGAACTGGGGGGGGGGGTGTTGTTGGCAAAGGAAGTGAATACAGAAAGGAGACTCTCCTTGAGCCAAGTGATCAGGGTTATGACTTTTGGAAAAGAATAATTCCAGTCCAGTGTCTAAAAAGGGTTTTTTTGATCTGAGGAGGACCCTAGTTCTGGTGTAAAGGGGAAAGAGTGCTATATTGAAGTCAGAACTCCTAAGCCATAAAGTGAAATCTCTGAAAGAAACTTGTTAAAGTAACCTGAGTCTGAAACTACCAACTTCTCAGGTTTAAGATCTGTAACTACTGAAACTAAACTTTAATAAAATTATTGTAACTAATGTTTGAGAATTATTCTTTTCTACAATCAAAATTTACCCTAGCTTCTCTCTTCCTGCCTACCTAAATACCTACTCTGTCTGTTTAATAAAGCTGCTGTTCCCTTTTGAACTTTATTCAGCCTCTAGTGTCATTTTATTTGAAGAAGACATGAGCTCTTGCTTCTCCCCTACCAAATACTTGGGCTGGGATATAAGCCATAAATACATAAGCTTTAAGTGTGAGACAAGACCTTTAAATAATACTCAGAGACTGGATACCAGAGGCTGCCCTGCCACAACAAGCAATCTTGACTGTTTTGGAGTGAAAATCTGCCTCACAGTGGAACAGTGGGTGGGGTTACATCCTACCCATCTTTTCGTGTGGCTGAACGAAACTAATAGAATAACCCTCCAGATTCCCCCCTCTGCCCCCAAAGATGCCTGCAGTAAGAAAGGCATGTTTTTTGAAGTTTGAAAGAAGGAGTTTCGAAGTTTGAGTGAAGGGATGCAAATCTGTACTTCTTTCAAAATGTGCCATTTTTTTCAAATGTGGCTTCTTCTCAGCCTTGAAAGGTACAGTTTAATCTAATTAGCTCGCAGCTAGCTTCCTTCTTTCAGCAACCCCTTTTCTGTCTCTTTTCTCTGTTGCTACATTTAGCATAAAGCAGCTTTACTAAGAAGTTTCTGTATCAAGTCATGAACAGGTGTCTGGCAAGTGCAATCTACCTTATAGCAAGCTTCACAGTGACTGGTCTTTTGTTCCCACAGTGATTAATATTCATAGCATACATTCTGCTTTGATAATTTTGTTTCAAGTCTTATTTTTCTTGCAAGTTGCGTTACAATACTACATTAGCTCCTGAGAATAATATTGCATGACAGTAATAAAGGCACATAAGGGTATATAAAATCTTCTTCATGAAATCTACTTCCCACATAATCCTTGATTCAAAGTCAAGTCAGCACTCGTTTGATTTAAAGCTAAGTCAGCACTGATTTAACAAAAAAGATTTCTCAAATTAATGTAGTATTGGTAATGCATACTTTGCCATGGGTTCAATTACATCTTTATTTCATTTTATACATTATGATGTGCTTTAATAAAACACCGTAAAACGTGTCATCATGCGCAGAATTCCATCAATATACTTTCTGTGCAGTGTTTTACTGATACGCACATGCATTTCTTTGCATTAGTGAAATGCTACAACAAAAGAACTTTTGTGCAGTTGTGTGTAAATTTCCATCAACATTGTTTTGTTACAATGCTTTATGAATGCATGTGTGCTTATTGCTTATGCAGAATAGGGGCATACAAATAAACAGGGAAAAGGAATTCTCAACGTTCATTGACTGCTCATTTGTTGTATAGTTTGTTCTTCCATTCCTTCCTTTCTCCACCTTTCTCCTCATTCTCCCCATATCAATCCGGAGGATGCTGCTTACACTTCCACTGTGGCAGGTTCCAGTTGGAGGCGGCATCACCTGGCCAGACATATAAGCAGCCACCTGTGTGTGGGGGGTGGGGGTGGGAATAAAATATTCAGTACTGTGGATACTGTTGCCATAGCCTTGATCTTGTTGTATAGCTTTTTCTTCCATCCCTTCCTTTCTCCACCTTTCTCCTCATTCTCCCCAGATCAGTTAGAGGGATCCTGCTTCCACTGCCACTGTGGCAGCTTCCAATTGGAGGTGGTAGTACCTGGCCAGGCATCTAAGCAGCCACCTGTGGCAGAGGATATACAGTACTGTGGATACTGTTGCCATGAGTTTGATCCTAAATAGGGCTGCCAAGCCTCCACCAAGGATGAGCAATCCTGTACTTGGGATCCATTTCCCACCACCACTCAGAGCAGCAGTGGGAGAAAAATTAACAAATAAAAATGAGAAATGGACTAATGGTGCAGTATCACTTCCAGGAAAAACCCAGAAGTGACGTCAGTCTTCTTGCTAGGAATTGCTAGAAACTTTATGGTTTTACCACTGACAAAGAGGTAAATGTCCTCTACAGGCTCAGATGTAATACTGAGATCACTATAGTGAGAAATAGTGGGGAATAATTGAAGTTAATAATATCAACAGTCAGAGCAGCATAAAGCATTCAGCAATAATGTTCAAGACTAAAATGCTCTTAATAAAAGTCAAATATTTAAAACACACATAGTGCAATATATTTTGGCCCTCCTGGGCAGCAGCCACTGCAGCTTGGATGGGGGCTGCGTTTGCAGCTCTGGAAGAAGGAAAGGCACTAGACTTCTTCTCAGGCATCTGAGTGTTTTGTTGGGTGGGCCAAGCCTAAGGCATATAAGCCCGTTCTGCCCTCCCTTGCTTGCAATCGCCTTTTTGTGTTCAGCCCACCATTTCTCCCTATGGCAATGCAGTATTAGCCAGTCACTGTTTATCAGGGCCAGGTAGGAATTTTTTCTCCTCTCCCAATTGGAGGGGTAATTTTTGCCTACCGTGCACTTCGAGATGAGGTTACAGTAATTGGTATGATAGAGCTGTTAATAGTTTGGCCACTGGCAGGATAGAACGGGAAAATGATCAGGATGGTGACCCGCTTGGCACATCCCCATTGGTGGGGAATTGGGGTCTGTCAGGAGCGGCTGGTAGGCTTTACGGCTGCCAATTGTGAGGGGAGACTGCCATGTGGCTCCCCCTGTACAAGTAAGGCCCTCTGGATTTATGGTGAGATACTGTAGGTTTGGAGGGGGGAACCATTTGCCTGGCTGCTGGGTACAGCCACACGTTTGTATGGCTTACCTCTGGGGCAGTGGAGGCTCACCCAGACAGATCAAGGTGCAGGTCTGGGGTGACCCCAGGTCTTGACCTGTCTTACTAGTTTGATGCATTGCCATATTGACAATTTATGTTGTGATCAATGAAGTGGTCCAATTTTTATTCCCAAGCTTGGTGCCTGCCTTTTATTTTGACTTGTGGGGGGCGATCCATTCAAGAAGAGAGGAGGCAAAAGAACAAAGGAACAAAAGTAGGTAAAACAGAGGCTATGCAGATGTAGCAAAGATCTGATTCTCTAGCCAGGGGCTTCTGCATCCAGGTAGCAAGTAAAACAAACTAATCCAAGGAAGAGAGTAGAGATGACCATGTGAGGAGGTGCCCAGTACCAGGATTTTTACAGATCATAAGACCAAGGCCATCCTGGGGAGCCTCAAGCTCATTTTGGGACAGGTTTTGGCCCCATTTTTAGGGCAAGAGATCTGAATCAAATCAGAAGTTTTTTTGCTTGGGAGCATGAAAATGAGAAGCTATGTTACTGATCAGCCAAAGGTGAGGAAGATAGTCCAGGATCCTGGGGATGTTTCTAAATAAAGAAAGAGAGCGGAAATATTCAGTAGAAAAGAAATGTGTTTAAAGGCCATCTTGGCTACCTCACTGAAGTTGGGTTATGATGTTGGAACAGCACTAGACAAGAAAAGTAAATTGATGCAAAGAGCCATGAAAAGAAATGGGAAGGTCAGGGTCTCGCCCCCCCTGCCCTACAAATAAAGTTAAATCTCCTGTTTCATAGGGAAAAATCAACTCATGAAAAAATTCAGTGCAGCAACCAAACCCGCGGGACCTGCCTGCTATTAATTTTAGCTTGACTGTGAGCAAATTCACGGTTTCAGTGCACCTGATGCCATAAAGAACAAAAATTACTCTGGGGATGGGCTGCCTACCCTTTAATTAACCCCAAATTACGGTGACCTGCATCTTTCTGGAAAAAGTCCATTAAAAACCCCCTCTGTACTAGTGAGGAAAGGTCTATTAGGAAGCAGGAGGTTTTTTCCCCTTCCTTCTTCCCTTGTTGGCTTTTCTTTCCCTTTATAACTGGAGACCAGGAGTCAGATGAGTTTTGCATCATCTTCCACAGCTTTCGAAGCAGGATACTCTTGACAAAAATTGATGCTGGATGATAATGACCAAGACAGAAAAAGAGGAGCCCACGACAACAGAAGGTTTTGCCTTCTTGATGACAGGGTTCAATGTGTCACTACAAGTCCTGGTGTTGCTGCTGCTGCCTCAGACTGAATGCAAGCGGAGTCCTGTCATATGTACCATGAATGATCCCCTCCAGACACAATTCCAGTATTATCAGCCTGGGGACCTCATTGTTGGTGGAATCACTTCTCAGTATCTCTCCATGTCTGAGCCAGTGACCTTTGAGGAGTACCCCAAAACAAAGATAGTTGATGAGCCTATGTAAGAAAGTGATCCCCTGCAATGTATCAGACTGTTTTATAATCCTTTCAAAGGAGAAAATACATATGGTCAATCACATATTCTGAAATGAACATTTAGTTATATAGATAAACACGTTCTAGAGTGTTTTAAAGTTTATGATAAAAGATGCTTCTATCTACAGGCTGTCTTCAGTGTTTTATTTTTGACCTCTAAGCAGTTACAGCTGTCTAAGCTGAAATCAGTGAACTTAGAAAAGTGTAACTCTGCTTAGGATGGAATTTCCCCCCCTTCCTGTTGGTATTATATTTCATCAGTTTCTGCCAAACAATGTCTTATTTCTTCTTAACCATCATCCCTTAATAGTTTGTTGAGAATGCTGATACCCCACTTGTCTACAAAAGAGAAAGAAAACATGGTAAAATCAACTCTGTAACATAATAAAAGTACAATCACAAAACGCAATGTAAGAAAATTATCGTTAGATTAACCGTGATAGTTGTATGGATGCCTTCCCTTCTAACGTGTTGCAGGGAAGGTTTCTTCTCAGGCCTGTCCATCAAAGATGTTGCATATGCCCAGAGAAGAAAGTTGAAACCGTTGCTCATATTCTCTTACGTTGTAAGTTGTATTCCGAAGAGAGACAGCAGTTAGTATATCCATTACTCTTTAAATCTTTGGATAATCATTTGAAATTTGATGATTCTGTGCTACTGAAATATTTGTTGGAAGATACTAAGAAGACTGTATCCTCAACAATAGCAAAATATTTGTTTTTGGTCATAAACAAGTGTAAGTTTTTAACAAAAGGAGAGACTGAAGACAGTTTTATTTTTTAGGATTTATTATCTGCTGAGTATGATAACGGTTTTAACTAAATTCTTTCTCTCTTTCTTTTTATGTAAATAGGAACTGTGGTTTGTATATGTGATCTTGTTCTTGCTGGTAATTTGACTGTAATAAATCTGAAATCTGAATCTGAAAGTTGTATGGGTCTGCCATATAGGGAGGCATTTGAAGTGCTGGGTAGAAACATAAATGAATGTCTCACCTTGATGGCCATCTTGTGAGCATCCAGAAACATCCAACATTTCATTGTCAAAAGGCTGGGCTGGGCGCATCATAGTCTAACCTAGAAAAAGAACTGCAATCTCATTCACCTATATTCTATTAACTATAAGTGCAATTTTGAGCACATCCTTCAAAGACCATTGAAGCCAAAGGGCTTGGAAAGATGTCAGTTTGCTTAGTACTGCACTATCTGAGGGCCAAGCTACACATGACGAATGACACTTGAACAGCAAGTGTATTTCTCCCTGTTCACTTGCCCTCCACTCAATCCACTTGCCGTTCAAGTGTCATTCGTCATGTGTAGCTTGGCCCACAGAATAATGCGCCTGCAAAACAAAATCTATTCTGATCAGCACTACAAAAACAAAATTATTTTTTTTTCAATTTAGAGGCCTAGAGGTCTCCTTTCTAAGATCTAGAACGCACTATTATCAACATGTAATAAACCCAGATTGTGAAGGTAGAATTTCCAAAGAGGAGTTTGAAAAAGCATGGAAGGTCCCAAGTTTTAATTCTAAAATTTTAACAATTCACTTTAACTCATTTAAGATTTTACATAGAAGCTATTTAACTCCAATGAGAATTGCTAAATTTCAAAAGAAATTGAACTTAAAATGTTGGAAAGGTTGTGGACAGACAGGGGACTTTTTACATTGTTTTTGGCTTTGCCCCACCATTAAAAGGTTCTGGAATAAAGTATTATTGCAAACAGAAAGTATAGTGGGCCAACAGATCCTAAGAAACCCAGAAAATATTTTTCTAGAAATAGATTTCTTAAAACAAGTAGATAAAAACAAGCTGGTTACAATAACAACTTTGTTAGCAATTGCTAGGATAGAGATTGCCAAGAAATGGAGAAATAAGAAAGGGCCCTCACTACAAAATTGGTATGATTCCATCTGGAACCATTTTATATTGGGTAAAGTGGATTGCTCTACAGGCATTCAGAATTTGGAAGCCTATCAAAAAAATTTCCAAGCAATATGGTTTCCTATTGTGCAATTTTTGCAGGAAAAAGAAATTGTTTCTTCTAACATTCATTGTCAAGAACTATTGAATTTCTAAATGTATGGAACTCCCTAGGAATTGTCATATTTTGAGTTTTGTATGGTTGTTTTAAGTTAATGTGGAAGGGGTTTTGTATGGTTATATTTTAAGTTAATGTGGAATAAATTTATTATTAAAAAAAAATAGAGGCCTGAATAAGCATGGCCAATGTGAAGGAGGAACTATCAATGGAATCCAAAGAGATGCAACAAACCTCTTGTTCAGTTCATCACTATGTATGTCTTGCTTTTCGTAGTACTTTAAAAGAAAAGTGAACTATTCCATTTGTTAAAGAGATAGATAAGAGAACAATAAGTTAAAATGTTACATTTCATTGGAGGCTGTGAAATAACACTTGATATAACATGCAGTCCAAGAGGAACCATAGCAGATGCTTCTTCAGTAAAGAGTTCATGAAAGACGGGACATTCCTCTTATATATAATATGCCTCTTGTTTTAGTGCAATGACAAAGAACTACCAGCATGTCCTGTCCTTGGCATTTGCTGTGAAAGAGATCAATGAGAATCCCAAAATCTTGCCCAACCTCACCTTGGGGTTCCACATCTATGACAGCCACTTTGATGCAAAGATAACTTATCAGAACACCTTGAACCTCCTCTTTAGTCAGAATAAGACTGTCCCCAACTATGAATGTGACACAAAGAGGAATCCAGTAGCTGTCATTGGGGGACTTGGTTCTGAAACCTCTCTCCACATAGCCTCTGTTTTAGGCATGTACAAGATCCCGCAGGTAAGATGACGCATGCTCCAATTATTCCTATTTACTAACACAGTTCCATTTTTCTGGTAAAAGTCCTTGACGTTGTCCCTATTTTGTCCCTGTGCAACTGGGACAATACTATGTGAGCAGAGAAGAACAGGATGGGGGGGGGGGGGACTTTGATAGTGATTTGTGGTATGCAGAAATATAATACAGCTCCCATGTTAAAATTTGTGATATTGTAGGGCATGAGATGAGAACATGAGAGAAGGAAGGTTTCAGAACTGTATTTCCTTGTATTCGGTGAGACTGAGAGCGGGACCACAAGTGACGCTTGACACAGGTTGGACACTTGTCAGCTTCCCTCAAGTTTTGATGGGAAATGTAGGCATCCTGGTCTTGCAGCTTGACTCTCCGACTGCTGTCCAATGGACTCTTCAACTGTGGCCGTTTTCACACTACTAACCTGCTTCCGTAACGTTGTGCAACGTTGTGCAAAAAACTTGGAAGATAGCGTCTTCTTGCGAGAGTTTTGCACGACATTGCGCAAAACTCTCACAAGAAGACGCTATCTTCCGCGTTTTTTGCGCAACATTGCAGAAGCAGGTTAGTAGTGTGAAAACGGCCTGTCACTTGTCCAACATTCCGCCAAGCTGCCTACATTTCCCATCAAAACTTGAGGGAAGCTGACAAGTGTCCATTCTGTGCCTTTTGTCACTTGTGGTCCCGCTCTGAGTTGGGTGTGTGGGAAACAAGAAAAAGACAGAAAAGCCTTGTTAGCTCCTTTGGAATGAGAATGAGTTCACCATAAAGCAATGTAAACTAAGAAAGCATCCAGTATCGTACAAGAACCATCACACAGAGAGTGTGAACGAGCAAAGAATGTACGGAAGAGCCTTCCAGAAACTGAGAAAAGATCTGCGGCAAAATAAAGTTAAAGGAGTAATGTTGTGACCGATAAAACTCTGACACTTGGAAGCTCATACCCCAGAAAGCTAGTTGATCTTTAAGGTGCTATTGGACCCATATCTTGCTTTCGTAGTACAGACCAACATGCCTACCCTCCTGAAACTAAAATCCATATTGTTGATGTGAATGAAGAAACAATGGGAGAAATGTGATGGTTTGAGGGCATATGTGCTTAGGCACAAACCAACAATGGTGTTTCAGGCAAGTTTTCATAGCATAAGATATTAAATTTCTGGATTGTTCATCACTGGAAAAGGAATTTGCAGAGGTCAATATCCTGACACGGTCATGGATCTCCATGACCTTTGTCTTTCTACTTGTTTCTCAACCTATTAAATGTTATACAGTTGTTATGACGCTAAAATGCTGTGGAAAACCACAAAACCTGTCCTGAGTTCTTTCAATGGTGTTTGAGAGACAAAGGCAATAGCTAAAATCAGTGTAACAATGTAGAACTTGTTGATCTCAAAATATATCAACTCCACCCAGTAATCTAAATACTGGTTTTTACTTAGGTGACCTATTGCTTATACGATCCCGCAGCACATGATAAAACTCATCACTCCTCATTATATCGAGTTGTCCCCAATGAATTATATCTGTACAAAGGCATTATCCAGCTTCTTCAATATTTTCACTGGAACTGGGTAGGAATCATTGCTAAGAATGATGACAAAGGAGAAAAATTCGTGCAGACGTTGGAACGTATACTTTCCCAGAATGGAATTTGTGCTGCCTTCATAGACAGAATTCCGAGCCAGAGTAACATATTGGGCACACTTTCTTTGTTAGACATTTTCCAAAATATGACCTTTATTCAAAGTGAGACAGGTGTCAATGTATTTATCGTAAGTGCCGACTCTCACAGCATGTTATGCTTGCAAGTGGGACTGAGTATGATTGAAGCAGATGCTTTGACATCCGTACAGAAAGTGTGGGTTATGACGGCTCATTGGGAATTCTCCTCGGAGACATTTCACAGAGAAATGAATATCCAGATCTTCTATGGTGCCTTATCCTTTGCCATACACTCCAATGAAGTGCAAGGATTCCAAAATTTCCTCCAGAGTTTGGATCCTCACTCTACAGAAGATGGTTTCATCAGGATCTTCTGGGAGCAGTCATTCAACTGCTTATTTCCAGATACTGATGTGGGCAAGGAGAGCAGTATCATCTGCACTGGGGAAGAGAAGTTGGAGACCCTTCCCGGGCCCTTTTTTGAAACGCGCATGACCAGTCAAAGCTACAGTATCTACAATGCAGTCTATGCCGTGGCACATGCTTTACATGCCATGCATTTGTCTAGAAGCAAATACAGAACAATGGGAGGTAGAGACAAACCAGAGTCTTCTAAACCACAACAGTTTCAGGTAATATGAAAAAGGCAGATCTGCCTTTAACCACAAACAAACTGATCTATGGCGTCCAATTTTCATTTCCTTAGACTTGCTCTCTTTTTGGGCTCTTCCAACTCTTTGAATTAATTTCAGATCACACAAACATTGTATTCTATCCTAGCAGCTGCAGGTTTGTCCTGGAAATTTTGATCTTCCAGCAGGTTTCCTTGTCTAGTGAATACAGTTGATAATGTCAATCGGGCATGGCATGGATATCTTCAATTTCCCCCCATGTATGGAATCCTGTTGTTTAGAAGTCAAACCGACTTCCCTTCTCCACTTGCTTTCAATGATGCCTTCATATCTCTCCATACATTTTTACTGCTAACCAAACTTCCCTCACCCCTTAAAAAAAGCATATGGGTGAAACTCTGAAGAGGTTGCCTGTTCTGCATCACTTTCTTGACCCACATTTTTCTCAAAATATGGAAGAACATGGTGTGCATAGATGAACTTTATTTAGTTGTGCCTAATTATATGTACTTGTGTGCCATCAAGTCACAAGTGACTTATGATGACTCCAGCCAAGGGCCTTCAAGGCAAGTGAGAAGCAGAGGTGATTTGCCATTGCCTTCCTGGGCAGAACAATGCCAGTCTTCCTTAGTTGGTTTCCCATCCAATTACTGACCCTGATTAATTTCTGAGATTGGGCTGTACCATGCTGCCTTCCCACATGTGCTGAACAGGAACAGGTTAAAAAGATAACCCAAGACAGTATGTATCTTGCTAATTTTTGCAAACCTTTCTAATTATGAAAATGATTTAGATTTGAGAAACCGTGTATTGTATTGAAAGATTTCATTCACAAAGTTGAATCCACGCAGTTGGATCTTTCGGTTAGGTTTTGATGGAGCAAAACATCCTCCAACAGAGAAGGAAGCCTTCTCAACAGAAGACAGACATTAGCTATAGGGAGTCATTAGATCTAGCTCGGCTGAAGGGATCCAACCCACACATGAATGTAAAATAGCTCTAAATTATGGTAAACTACATATACTTGTGTCTGGAATTACCCTTTTCTTAAAAAAAAAACATATGAATGAGAAAGTGCACATAAAGGCCAAAAAGTTTATTTTCCCTTGAAAATTTCACTAATATTTTGAAATGCACCCATTTTAACTTGGTTAAATTTAAACACTGCTGGGCGGGGGGAAGAATTTATCGGCTATCTGATGTAGATCCCTATGTATCTTAACGTTACTAAACCATGAAAATCTGAGCAAAAGTCATTTGCACCTGGCAGCAAATGGCCATGGTGGTGGCCTCTCCTGATTAAACACTGTTTTAAAATTATCATGTGCTCCTAAATCTTGGAAATCCAACTTAAAATTGTTTATCTGTATGGATCGCAGTCTGCACTTTTAAATTTTGTATTCTTTTTTTTCTTCTGTCTGGTAGCTTGCAATTGCCTTTTCAGAAGACTTGTTTTCTTCTAGAGGACAGAGAAGAAACTTTAGATAGGGAAACAGTAAGTTTCCTCCTCCAAGCCACTATTTCTTCCCTTGAAGTTGTTCAGTCTTCTGCCAAGAATTTAATTTCACACTTTCCACTCAATATTGCCCATTTTTGAAATAGACCCAGTGATGGCTGTACTTTGTCTTTAAGGGAAAGAAAGCAAAGAACTACAAAGAACTGTTTGCTTGAGTACAAAACAGGATTAAGATCCAAAACCTTTTTGTTTTACTATCCATCATCACATCCATATAATTTGCTTTGATTTCTTTTATTTCAGCTTCACGCTTTTTTGAGGAGACTCTCGTTTAACAATAATGTCGGGGACAAGATGTCTTTTGATGAGAATGGTGAAGTAGCAGCTGGATTTGATATTGTAAACTGGATTACGTTCCCCAACAAGTCCTTCTTAAGAGTGAAGGTAGGAAGAATGGATCCTGAAGCTCCAAAAAACAAAGAGTTTTCCATTAATGAGACCATCATTACTTGGAACCACCAATTTAAGCAGGTAGGAGTTGACTGGAATTTTTTAGGACACAAGGAAGCTAACTTGGGTATTTAGAACAAAATTTGAATCTAGTAGCAGACCAACAAATTTTTTCAGAGTATAAGCTTTCATGAGTCAAAACTCACTTCATCTGACACAAAGAGAATGAAGATCCATCAGCCCTTATGTCCAGGTCAGAAAATGGAAGGAATATTACATTGAAAACAGCAAGAAAAGTGCTGTTTCCTTTCAAACTTCCCTCCTCTCCTTCCCATGGTGGAAAAAAGTCAGTCCAATTATCTTGTTGCTGCTGCCTCCTTATCCCACACCGCCAAGTTCCTTTCAGCCTCCGAGAATTTCTTTGACACATAAGCAGAGGGGTGTGTTTTCCCCTTCTTGCAGGAGGACTCCTCCCATAGCGATGTTGTTTGCATCCACCTGCATCATGAGCGAGCAGCTCTCATCAGGATGGTGCAACACAGGTTTGGAGGTAAAGCGAGCCTTTAACTTCTCAAAGGCCATTTGGCATTCCTTAGACCAGGCCAGTTTAGTGCTCGGTTTCACTTTCCCAGCACCTTTCCCCTTGGTTTTCAGTAAGTCTGTAAGCGGCAAGGCACACAGGGGTTCGAAGGCAAAGCCTTGCTGTTTGTAAAAGATCCCCACCTGGGAGTGGTGGGGGGACCTCAGCGTCTGGTAGAACTCTATCGTAGAACAATGGGATCTGATAAAGAAAACCCAGCCTGTCAGCCATACCTGTAAATTTAGATCTATGGGGGGTGGGGGTGGGGGGAATGTTGTAGAATAGTGTAGTTGTATTGTCGAAGGTTTTCACGGCCGGAGAACGATGGTTGTTGGGGGTTTTCCGGGCTGTCTTGCCGTGGTCTTGGCATTGTAGTTCCTGACGTTTCGCCAGCAGCTGTGGCTGGCATCTTCAGAGGTGTAGCACCAAAAGACAGAGATCTCTCAGTGTCACAGTGTGGAAAAGATGTAGGTCATTTGTATCTACTCAGGAGGGGTGGGGTTGAGCTGAGTCATTCTGTAAGAGTTTCCCAGGGTGTGGAATGCTAATGGCGGGAGGCTTCACTGTATCCTGAGGCGGTTCTTTTGCATATGGATTGGTGCTTGATGTGCTAATCTTCTCTGCAGGGCTATTGTCGGGTGTGGAGTGTTTTGTTGGCCTGGTGTTTTTCAGAACTGGAGCCCATGCTCTGTTCATTCTTAAGGTTTCTTCTTTCCTGTTGAAGTTTTGCACATCAAGCACCAATCCATATGCAAAAGAACCGCCTCAGGATACAGTGAAGCCTCCCGCCATTAGCATTCCACACCCTGGGAAACTCTTACAGGATGACTCAGCTCAACCCCACCCCTCCTGAGTAGATACAAATGACCTACATCTTTTCCACACTGTGACACTGAGAGATCTCTGTCTTTTGGTGCTACACCTCTGAAGATGCCAGCCACAGCTGCTGGCGAAACGTCAGGAACTACAATGCCAAGACCACGGCAATACAGCCCGGAAAACCCACAACAACCAATAGTGTAGTTGATTTCTTGCTTCGCTGTATCTCTGTGATGCTGTGTTTGGGTTATCAGTACAGCTGGAACTGAGTGTTTGGGAACTGACCTTGGGAAACTCTAATAAAGAACTTTAACTCATGCAACTGTGCTTGATGAAGAATCCCCTAGCCAGGCCTGACAGGAGAATGCCTCAGTCTCTCCAAGAATATTGGAAAGTTTCTTGAAATTTCTGAAATATAAAACTCAAATATGAACTCCCCACCAGCCTCATTGCTGCTCCACAGACTTATTGACCATCAAATTCCCCACGAATTCCAGAAACTAAACTACATTTCTGATTTGCAGCCAATTAAAAAAAAATTAGCCACCCAAAGTGTTAGGATGTCTTCTGCTGCCATAAAAAAACACTTTCCCTTCCATCTTGGCATACAACTTGGATTAAAACGACCCGCAATATAAAATCTCCTCACAGGCCTATAATTGCCCGCAGTTATAGAATATAACTCAGTGGTCATATTCTAAAGATGTAAATGGAAGGCCATGATTTTCGTGCTGTATTTTCTTTTCCATGGACAGACTGTGCCCCGTGCTGTGTGCAATGACAACTGCCATCCAGGCTACAGCAAAGAAAGGAAAGAGGGCAAGCCGTTTTGTTGCTATGATTGTGTTAAATGTCCCAAAGGGAAGATAACAAACCACAAAGGTCAGATATACTGTATTATTAAACATGTAAGAAAGAGAGAATGAAATGGAAAAGGGAAATGTGTGATAAGTGGCTAAACCTCCTATGTGCCACTCACCCACAGCTCCCCCTTGATTGAAACTCTTGAATCCTACCCCACTTACCTTTTAATCAATGGAGTAATCCTTTCCATTTGCTCTTCATTCAGTTCACATTACTAGGGATCCCAGGTCCCCCAGTGGGAGTGGGGGATCCCTTGCTCCCACTCTCCACCCCTGGTATCACTCACATAGCTGGTGGGGGAGAAAGGCCTACTGGCATGCTTCCAGGCCTGTGCAATGACATCACTTCCTGGAAGTGATATTATTGCACTGTGCTCTGAGATCAGGCATGCTTTGCATGAACACGAGGAGCAAAATAAAGGTGAGTGCTGGGTCTTCCCCTTCCCACCAGGATGGTCAAGGGACCTGGCAACCCTACGCATTACACCCATGACTGAGCCAGTGTGAAGTAGCGGTTTGAGTGACAGATTATGCTCTGGGCGATCCAGGTTATGAGTAGGATCAGAAGGACCCTGTCAAGGAAGCTCTTAGGGTGACATTGGGCCAGCCACTAACTCTGGCCTTGCCTACTGCACAAAGATTGAGAGGATCAAAATGGGGGAGGAGAGAATGATGGAAGCTGCTCTGGGTCCCTCATAAGGGAGAAAATTATGGTTGTGGGAATTTACACATGGCATACAAATAATAAAAATTAGTGTTATCTAGTGTTTATACCATATAAAGTGTTTAAGAACATAAGAAGAGCCCTGCTGGTTGAGACTAGTTCTCCGTCTAGTTCAGGATCTCATCCCACACAGTGGCCAGCCAGTTTCTATGGAGGTCCAACAACAGGACACAGAAGAAAAGGCCTTCCCCTGAAGATGCCCCCTGGCACTCATATTTGGAGGTTTACTGCCTTTGAACATGGAGGTTTCCTTTAGTCACCATGGTGGGCAGCTACTGATAGCCCTATCCTCCACGAGTCTGTCTGATCCCCTTTGAAAGCTGTCTGTGCTCAAGACCATCACTACATCCTCTGGAAATGAATTTCATATCTTAATCTCTAAGTATGTAAAGAAGTATTTATACCATATTGTATTGGTATAATCATTTTTAAGTGTATGGATCCCTGCTAGTGAAAGGATCTCTTAACAGCCTTCAAAATATGTCTAAAGAACTGAAGTTGCTTGTTTTTTTTTTCTTTAAGATATGAATGCTTGTTTCCAATGCCCAGAGGATCAGTTTTCAAACAAGGACCAAAATGGATGCCTCCCAAAGGGTCTCAACTTCCTCTCTTATGATGGGCCTTTGGGGGCCAGTTTAGCTCTTTTGGCTCTGTTTTTTTCTCTGACCACAGCTGTGGTCCTTGGAATATTCATCAAGCACCGGAACAGTCCTATTGTCAAGGCCAACAATCGGAACCTCTCCTACTCTCTTCTTGTTGCCCTCTTGCTCTGCTTCTTCTGCTCATTACTATTCATTGGTCAGCCTCAACGGCTCACTTGCTTTCTACGTCAAACTGCTTTTGGCATCGTCTTCTCAGTGGCTGTTTCTTCTGTGTTGGCCAAAACTATCACAGTGGTCCTGGCTTTCATGGCCACTAAACCAGGATCCAAGATGAGGAAATGGGTTGGGAAAAGAGTTGCAAATTCTGTGGTTCTCTGCTGCTCCTTCACTCAAGCAGGTATTTGCTTGGCATGGCTATGCACTGCCCCTCCCTTCCCAAATGTTGACATGCAGTCTTTGGCTGAAGAAATCATAGTGGAATGCAATGAAGGGTCAGCCCAGATGTTTTATTATGTTCTGGGCTACATGGGATTTCTGGCTCTTGTCAGCTTTATTATGGCTTTTTTGGCAAGGAAACTGCCCGACACTTTTAATGAGGCCAAATTTATCACTTTCAGCATGTTGGTATTTTGCAGTGTGTGGGTTTCTTTTGTTCCAACTTACCTAAGCACTAAAGGAAAATACATGGTAGCCGTGGAGATCTTCTCCATCTTGGCCTCCAGTGCTGGCTTATTGGGTTGTATCTTTTCCCCAAAATGTTACATAATTATCCTAAGGCCAGAACTCAATAATAAGGAGCAGCTAATAAGGCGCAATTACTAAATGCCTTAATTGTGTTGATTCAGAATTAAAAGGTTGCCTTGGCTTTGCTAAAGCTAAACAGATCTGAGTTTGATTATTGCCTGAAAACTCTTTGTACACAGTTTTGTTTCCCATGAAATAAAGTATTTAAATAAAAAATGCCTTATAAAATTATTTTCCCAAATAAGTCAGTGAATATTTCAACCAAAATCTTCAAAAAATGTTGAATTATTTCTTCAAGATATGCTGTCAATCAAAAAAAATGGTGCCCAGTCTTCATATTTCTCAAATTTTAGTTCTTTTGGAATTCTTTTAAAAAGAATAAAAAACTGAGACACTCATGAATCTCTTATTCTGTTTTAGAAAAATGGCATGGGGTAGTGCTAAATTCTTCCTTGCCCAACAAGAAGCCCAAATTTAGTCCCCTCAACTTTGCTGATGATTTCCACCTTTAGAAAATGATGGTAGAGCTTGATTTTGGATGTTCTAAATATTGTCTGAGTTAGCCCTCTCCCTTGAAAAGCAGAATTTCAAGAGATTTCCTGCAGAGAAGAAGAAAAAAAACCCCTCTCCCGCTGATACAGGGCTCATGTAGATTCTCTGTGATTTGCTTTTTGGCAATAGTAACATAACTGTTTACCACTTCCTGTTCATTAGTTTCCAATCAACATGCTGTCCTGGTCAATGCTTCTGGTCCAATAGCATCCAGTTCTATTAATGTACAACCTAAGGGCCAAGCTACAAGTGATGAATGACACTTGAACGGCAAGTGAATAGACTCATATGGATTCCTCCCCGTTCACTTGCACTCCACTTGATCACTACATGATCAAGTGGAGAGCAAGTGGAGTGCAAGTGAACAGGGAAGAATCCATGTGAGCTTGTTCACTTGTCATTCAAGTGTCATTTGTCACTTCTAGCTTGGCCCATTCTGAACAAGGTGACTGAATGAGCGGGGGGGGGGCAACTTCAGACTTTCCTGGATGAAACAGACTAGTGTTTGGATCCTTTCCAGTCTGGTTTCAGCCCCAGTTGATTCCCTTCCTTCTTTTTCATGCCGTGGCCATCAACAGGCCAGTTTTCACATGTCCAGCTTAATTTTCTGCTGAGGTGTGTCTTCCAGAGACAACAATAACAATGCAAAAAAAGCAGGGTAGAGAAGTTTGTAGTGATTATTTTTCCATGCCACATTCTGCCCAGATAGGGTCCCCAATGTAGAAAACATTAAAAACATTGAAAACAGCATTTAAAATAAGTTCTAGATAAAATATTTAAATCATTCTATAAGACAGCACACCCAGCCGCACATGAAATGCACTTGGGCCAGGGGCTGCTTTTGCCTCACTGCATGGAAGGAGAGGCAGCCCTGCATTCCCGAGCATCTGGGTCTTTGGGAGGTGGGGCCTGGCTCAATAAAGGATGGCTCCACCTCCATAGGGCTCAGTCAGCTTTGAAAGCTCGGCCCACCCACCGCAACCTATGGCAGTACAAGATTAGCTGGTTGCTGGCTACCGGGGCCAGGTAGGATTTTTTTCTCCTTCTCCCAAATTGGCTCAGGGAAGAGGTGTTTTTTGCCTACCTTGTACTGTCCTGTGGGAGTGATATTTGGAGTGGTGGAGCTGTTACCTAGGTCTCTGGAAGGTTAGATTTGGGTAGTCAGAGTGGGTCGGTGTGCACCTAGTGGCACCTCCCCATTGGTGGGGAATTGGAGCCTGTCAGGGATCGGCTGGTTGGCTTTACATCTGCCAGCTGAGAGGGCAGACTGCCTGTGGTATCCCTGTACCAGTTCTTCCCTCAGGCTCCATGGCTTGGGGTACTTGCAGCTTTAAGGGGGGAACGATTTGCCTGGACGGCTGGGTTACATTCATGTGCATGGATGGCTTGCACCTGGGGCAGTGGGTGACTTGCCCAGACAGGTTGAGGAGGAGGTCCAGGGTGATCCCTAGGGTCCTGACCTGTACCGCTAGTGATGCCCTTGCCATTATTAGGTTTAATGTTGGTCAATAAGTGGCCCAGATTTGTATCCAAGCCTTGTGTCTGTCTCTTCATTCCAAATTGGGGGGGGGGGGGACATATAGCCACACAAACAACAAAACCTTGGAAAATGAACAATAAGAGTTACTGGTAGAGTTACTGGTATATGCCAAACAAAACAACAAAGTCTTGATCTTCTGGTGGAAGACCATGTTAGAGGGAGACAGACAAATCTCTCTGGGGGAGGGAGTTCCAAACTTTTGGTGCCACAACCAAGAAAGTCCTTTCTTGGGTTCACATGCATCTATGCAGGGGCGGTGCCAGGGTTTCTGGTGCCCGCAGCTGCCCCTACATGTGCGCATGCGCCCCTCGAACTGCATGATGATGTCACTGCATGTGATGTCATCACACAGCAAGCCGGCCCCATTGGCTGGTGGGTGGCTGGGACAGTGCGCAGAGGCTAGGGAGGTTCCGCACGCCATCCCGGATGCCTGCCGTGCCTGGCCTGCGGCTGCTGCACCCGGCCAGGTGTGTGTGTTGGCAGCAGCAGTGGCAGCGGCATGGGGCTGGCTGGCTGCAGCAGCTGTGGGCCAGGCACGCCAGCTCCGTGCTACATGCCCCACCCCCAGCGCCCCCTCTGGTGCCCCCTTCAACGCCTCAGTGCTTGAGGTGGGGGCCAGACCTGCCTCAATGGGCACGCTGGCTCTGCATCTATGGTTGAGGAACCTGAAGCAAGGCCTCTGAAGATGGGTAGATTCATACCGGAGAAGGCAATCCTTCAGGTCCTTCATGTTATGGATACCCAGACGTTTTGATTCCCTTCATGCTTGGCACTGCAATTCTCATGACCTTCCTGAACTGGGTGAGCAACTTTAAGTCTCCTAGCTTCATTTCCTGCAGTTATATGTGCCATAGACAGAAACTTGGATGATTGGACAGACAGAGACTTTTACTTACAGATACAGATTATACAGAATAATAATTTAGTGTGGAGATATAGACAATAGGGCTGAAAGAAAAAGGTCACAGGTTCAAAGGGGAAAAGCAAAACAGAGATTTCATGTTAAAAAGCAAGAAACTCTCAAACCTTGTTTAGAAAGAGTGCAATAAGAAATGTATATCGAACCAGAGGAGTTAGCCATGTTACGGCCAGGCTACAAGTGATGAATGACACAGTTTGGACACTTGCCAGCTTCCCTCAAGTTTTGATGGGAAATGTAGGCAGCTTGGTGGAATGTTGGACAAGTGACAGTTGAAAAGGCAATTGGACAGCAGTCAGAGAGCCAAGCTGTAAAACCAGGATGCCTACATTTCCCATCAAAACTTGAGGGAAGCTGACAAGTGTCCAACCTGTGTCATTTGTCACTTGTAGCCTGGCCCTTAGTCTGTAGTTGCAAAATAGTAAAGAGTCCAGTTATTTTTAAGATTAACCAACTTTATTGTAGCATAAGCTTTCAAGAACCACCTCAACTGATGAAGAGAGCTGTGGTTCTTTTTTTTTTTGTAAAATTTTTTATTGGATTAGAAATATATCATATCATATTTACACTCACATTCCTTTAAATTTCCAATTCTAACCCCCTCCCATTCCTCCCCTTTTGTTGACTTCCAACAGTTTTCCAACCCCTCATCTATTTTCCCTTTACTCATATGAATTTTACTATATTTATTATAATCTACTTTCAAATTCTTCTAAGCTTATCTATCATATTTGTGCTATTTCTGATTCCTTTCAATAATATTCATTCTGATCACCTATACTCTATTTTACTCTTTCTACCCCCTTCAATTTGCCCCACCTTATACATATTTTCTAGTACTTCTATAAACTTTACATGTATTCATAATAAATCAATCAATTTGACTTATATTCTATATATGTTGCTCCTTACTTCCTTTTACATATCATATCATATCCAATATTATTATCTAATTTCTCCGTTATAGAGCTATTTAACTAGAGTAATCCATTCATATATTCGTTTAACATAAGAGAGCTGTGGTTCTTGAAAGCTTATTCTACAAGTAAAGTTACTCCAGTCTAAGCCCATCGATTTCAATGGGCTTAGACTGGATTAACTTTGTTTAGGATTGCATTGTTTATGTACTTAGTATTTCTTTCATACTTTATTAGTCCCTTCATGAAATAATTAAAAACATTCTGTATTGTTCCTGAATAGTAACAACCTATGTCAGAACCTGGGATTTTGAAATCAAATCAGTGTGACCGTGCAGTATAGTAGCATCTATCTTCATACAATGTTTTTTTTCACGTTTCTGATGCACCTGATGTCATACAGAACACAATACCTTGGGGAGGTGTTTGCGTACCCGGCAATCATTTCCAATTTCTGTGATTCCCCTCCTCCTTGCACGAGCCCAGACTTGTTTTTTTTAAAATACATAACTTACATAAAGTATTTCTATAGTGTTCAGAGCAGTGGCGAGGGAGTCTTTGCAAGATCGGACTGTGCCAGTCTGCTTTTCTTCATACTTTCTTCAAATGTAGGGACCGGTATACATATCAGCTCAACGGCAGGACAGGTTGCCATTAAAGAGTGGATGTTCAAGAGTCTGATGCTGGTTGGTAAATGCACTGGACACAAAGAAAGGCGTTCATCTCAATGGAAGGTGCCTTTGCATCCCAGATGACTGGACTCAATGTTTCACTACTACTCCTGGTATTGTGGTTGCTGCTGCCACAAACAGAGTCTGAGATGATTCCAACTATGTGCACCATGAATGATCCCCTCCAGACACCATACCAGTATTCTCAGCCAGGAGACGTCATCATTGGCGGGATCACTTCTCAGTTCTTCTCCATTACTGACCATGTCGCTTTCAAGGAGAACCCCAAAGGAAATGTTTTACTTGAAACGTTGTATGAAAATTGTATATATATATTTATCTATAGTGTGAATTAGTGGTGGTGGAGTGTGCCCTCAAGTCATAGCTGACTTATGGACACCCCTGCTGGGGTTTTCAAGGCAAGAGGTGGTTTGCCATTGCCTGTCTCTGCAATCCTGGCCTTTTTTGGAAGTCTCCCATCCAAGTACTAACCAAGGCCAACCCTGCTTAGTTTCTGAGATCTGATAAGATCCGGAACACCTGGACTATCCAGGTCAGGGCATAGTATGAATTAAGCTACTTCATAAGCATTACAAACAGATAATACAAGCAGTCACATATTCTGAACATAGCCTATTTATTCAGTAAAATTTCAAATTCCAGGATGTGATTAGGCGTACAGAACAATTATTTCAATATAAAGGGCTTTTGATTTTCTGGAATAAGTGCTGTCATTTGGCAACATTTTTTGTATTGGTTTAATTAGAGAAGCCACTATCTAGATTTCTATTCAAAGCACAGAGAAATATGTAAAAAAAGAAAACTAAACTTGGAAGTGTAGATTACTTGTATGATACCTCTTTCTTTTGCCTTATTTCCATTTTTCTTCTCTTCCTTGTTCTATTGTCAGTGATCTCTTCTTTCTTATGATTCACTAAGGGTGGGTTCCAAACACTTTTTTCACTCAATCTCTTCCAACTACCCTCCTAATGACAGTGCACATTGCATATTTGTTTTGTCCAAGTTGGTCCCATGACCCCAGTATAATTTTTGCAGTAATCAAAGGTACCCTCCTCTTCCCTTCTTCATCAGCAGAAAAGCTGGTTGCATCCCATTCTGTATTTGACTGTTTGTTCTACTAACCTGTTTGTTGCCACAATATTTGATGAGCTCGAAAAAGAAAAGTGATAATAGTCATCTCTATTGTGATACAATATGATATGATACGATACAATATGATAATAGGACACATTTTAAAAGAAAAAAGGTTTCCTGAATATTCAGTAATAGTGGACTGATCTACAGAAATAAACACATACAGATATCAAACATTCAAGTTTTCAGGATAATTGTCTTATAGTTTTGAATGTCTGTACACTGTGAAACCACAATTTTAATATCAGTCTTACACATCGTGTGTCTCTTACTTCAGTACAGTGCCCAAGAATTACCAGCATGTCTTGTCCTTGGTCTTTGCCATGAAAGAGGTTAATGAGAATCCCAAGATCTTACCAAACTTAACACTGGGGTTCCACATCTATGACAGCTTCTTTGACGCAAGGATGACTTTTGGAAATACCTTAAACCTTCTCTTTAGTCAGAATAGAACTATCCCCAACTACAACTGTGACATCTGGAAGAACCTCATAGCTGTCATCGGAGGATTGGACTCTGAAACCTCTCTTCATGTGGCCTCTCTCTTAGGCATTTACAAAATTCCACAGGTAATATGAAGATGGAATGAATCTTTTAATGATTAAAAAAGAGAAGAAGGGGTGCCCATTGACTACTTAAAGGACCTGGAATGACAAAAACCATGTGAGTTGGGGACTGTAGTAAGCAAGGGATTTGAATGAGAGAGTGAAAAATTGGCTGGATCCAACCCAATTTTCTTAAACTATTGGTATTTATTTGGGCCATTCCTATAATCTCTTTAGCATTGTTCCTATTTTTCCCTTTAGCTATTGCAGAGGTACATCCGTACTTTCTTTATAACATTTGACATTCTTGCAAATATGCACTAGAGAGCTCTTTCAGTAGGCATTCCTTCTTTTAGATCTCTTTATGTGAAACATCCATGCAACATGTATGTCCATGCAACATATCCTTAATCTAGCACTTAAGCATAATAAACTTTTTACGCACTGATTCAAAATATCAGTGCACTCTTGACCTTCCATCCACCCATAATGTCCCCGTGAAGCTGTGGATGTTAGGGTTGCAAAGAAAGAGCAACTAACATTATTATCATTCTCGAAACATTCTTAAAGAAGGGAAGTAAAAAGTGGCAATCATTTCACAAGCATAACATGCTTCTGAAGCTCAGATAGGTTTCTAACAGCACATGACGGAAGCAAGAAGGAAGCAATAGCTCAAGTTTTGATTCTTGGTATACAAACATATCCAAACACACGTCATCTTTTCATTGGTGGTATGTTAGAAGGGAGGAAAGGGGTGTTCAAAAAAGGAGTCGTGACCATATCACCCTGCATTCCCTTGGGATATATGTGGTAGTAGTGTAGGGTCAGTGGGTTGGATCCAACCACTTTTTCTCCTGGTGAAAAAAAGGAGAAGTCCATTTTGACGAACCGGAAAAGCCTTGCTGGCTTTGCGGCAGCCATGTGGGATGGAGGCTGTAATAAGGAGGAGAATCGGATGAGACAGAATGAAAAAAGATGTCTGAATGTGGTGCAGTATGTAACACACTAATAGACTTCTCTTGTTCTTCAAAGAAATTCAAATAAGGTTAAAATTAAGCAAGGAATAGTAAAGAAAACCTAGAACATTTCAACTACTCTCAATTATGACAAACACAGTGACTAGCAAGAGCATGGGTGGACTGGCCATTATTCTCACTAGGAGAGTTCCCAGAGGACCTCTACCCTGGAGAGCCATTGACAAGGCTAAAGGGGCATCAGTCATGGAGGCCACCAGCTACAAAGGCAGCTACAAAGAAACAGAGTGCAAAGAAAGAAAAAGATGCCGGGCAAGGGGATGTGCGATAGGGGTAGTGGCCCTAATCTTGAAGTACGGCCTCCAAACCCCCCACAGGGGTGGAGAATCGCCCACTCTGAGCTCCCATTGCTTGCCTGTCCTACAAATAGTGGCAGGGGGGATTTTTTTAAAAAAACTGATACTATCGTGAATATGGCAATATGCCAGGGAAAACTTAGAAATGATGGAAATTATCTCTAGGAATTGCCTGAAACTCTATGGTTTTCCCCATTACTTCCAGGTTTACCCCAGAAGTGATGCCATCACAGTCTCCTGACACCGCTACCCCTAATGTCTCAGCTGCCAGCCCTCCAATTGGAGTTGCAGTGGGAGAAAAATAAAAACATTGAACAGCAACATTATTTGTCAACTTATATCACCACTAGGTACAATGCAGAAGTGACAACAGGTAGTTCTAGGAATTGCTGGAACAATGGCAATTCCTAGAGCTACCCTTTGTCACTTCTAGGTTGTACCCAGAAGTCATATAGCGATATAAGCAATGTTGCTGATCTCTCTCTCTCTCTCTCTCTCTCTCTCTCTCAAAATGGTACATTGGTAATAATTCCAGAGAAGTAGTTATGGTCATCTTGTTTCAGCGAAAAGTTAACAGGAGAAGTGTGGCATTTTGAACATGACCAAGTTTTTATTCTATCATAAGTTGTAGCACAGTGGTTAAGTGGTTCAGCTGCAAATCAGCACTCTGCTGGTTCGAATCCCACTACTGCAGTGAGCTCAGTAGGTGGCCTTGGGTAAGCCACTCCTCTCAGCCCCAGCTCCCCAGCTGTATTGTGGCGATAATAATAACACTAACTTGTTCACTGCTCTGGGTGAGGCACTAATCTGTCTAGAAGAGTGGTAGATAAGTGCAGTTATTATTATTATTCTTTTTTTAAAAAGTTATTATTATTATTAACTAGACAGAACCCATTTTGTCTCCAAAACTGCTGCATTCAAACTGAATAAATCAAGGACTAATTTCTCTCTTAAGCAGCTATTTTGTAAATTTATTAATCTTTTAAAAGTATCCTATTAAGGACAGAATTCATTGATATGAAGTACAATCTTTCCTCAGTTAAAATGCTCACATGTTTCAGCATTAAATCTGTACCGATGCTCTCCCCATGGAAACTCAGAAGACTGTATAAGTATTTTGTTTTTAATCAGTGTATACATATATTTCAATATATGGTGGTTGAGGTGAGCAAGCCATCCAACTGGCCTCCGCCACGGGGGCGGGGGGGGGGGGCGGGGTGCATAGGCCCCTCTCGTTCTACTGCTTATCAACTGGCCATCCTGCCCCACAGATTTGCTGATACCGGAGGGTTGTACAACATACGTGTGCTGTTGTTTTAATGATTTGTTACTGACGTTTTTATATTTTTATGCTACCTTGTTGATTTTATTCTTGGTTGTAATCCACTCTGAGTCTGCTTGTGGGACGAACGGAATATAAATCAAATCAATCAAATAAATAAATAAATAAATAAATAATATTACAATCTCTAAGAGCGAAAATATGGAAAACATAGTGGCGTTGTTTTGGGTGTACAAACACATATACTTCACATTATTGAAAAATATGTGAAAAAATATCATGGGTGCTTAAGCTGGACAATGTGATTATTATTTTCAAAGCGTATTAACATACTTTTGGATTTTGACGTGGATGAAACTACATATGTTGCTGGAGTTCTTTGAACGGAACTCCAGATTTGTTTTTTGTGCTTAAAAAGCTGCCTTAAGGAAGGGGAGAGTCATATGGATTTTTGCTAAAGTAGATACCCATACACACACACACACACACACACACACACACACAGTTATAGAGAAAAAAAATGTAAAGAGTAAAATTAAAAGACTACGAAAGGCAAGCAGCACAGTCTGTGGCTATTTCTATATAAAACTTGCATATGGTCACCAGTTATTTCTGTTGTGTGTGGTCACCTTGCTTAATTTTAAGTTTTAAGTAGAAATCTCACAGGCTGTCCTTACATCCCATGGTTTTCTCCAAGGTAGCCAGTTCTCATCTCACCACACTCATATGCAGTGACTTTGAGCACACTATTCTCTGTCTCCATCTAAAATATTTGACCACCCCAGTATGATGCAGTGGTTACAGTGTTGGGTTAGGGGATGGGTAGAGTTATAACACATATCATGTCAAACCCAAATATGTAAACTATCTTTCTGTTTGTACTTAGGTCACATATTGCTTATTTGCTCCTCCAAAGAGTGATACAGTCCAGCTGTCTCCTTTATACCGGCTTGTCCCCAATGAAGATCATCAGTACAATGGCCTTGTCCGGCTTCTTCTGCATTTCCAGTGGAAGTGGGTTGGCACCATTGCAGTGAGTGATGATAAAGGAGAACGGTTTGTCCAGACGTTGGCACACAAGTTTTCCCAGAATGGCATCTGTATAGCCTTTATGGAAAGAATACCAACTTATGGAAATTTGTTTGAGGTGTATGGAATGTTAAAATTGTTCCTGAATTTGACAATTTTCTTAACCAAGACTAGCGTCAGCATCTGTATTGTAAGTGCGGACTCTCAGTTCATGAGCGCTTTGCAGTTGGCGCTGAATCAGTTTGATCCACAGTCTATGACCCCCCTTCGCAAGGTGTGGGTTATGATGGCCCATTTTGATTTCTCATCAGCAATATATCATAGAGATCAAGACATGCAAGTCTTCAATGGCTCCTTGTCATTTTCAGTTCATCTCACTGAGGTTCAAGGGTTCCAAAGCTTCCTTCAAAGCCTGAATCCCCATGGTGAAGAAGACGGTTTTATCAGGACGTTCTGGCAGCAGGCATTTGACTGTGTCTTTCCAGATACTGATGTGGGCAACGAACCCATGAATAGTTGCACTGGGGAAGAGAAGCTGGAGAATCTTCCGGGGACTTTTTTTGAAATGAGCCTGACAGGCCAGAGTTACAGTATCTATAATGCTGTCTATGCTCTGGCACATGCTTTACATGCCATGTATTCACCCAGAACCAAGTATAGCATCATGAGAGATGGAGGCAAGCTGAAGCCTCCAAAGCCTCAGCAATTTCAGGTAAAATTTCATATAGAAAGAGACTAACGTGACAACTCAGATTAAACAAACCCCTCTGTTCAGCCTTCCCTCTTGGCCAAGATATACCTTCAGTTGTAGGATACAAGCTTCCATTCAATATCTAACGTTCCCCTTTCCAAAGACAAGTGTGACCACATAACAGGTCTTATGCAAAACTGGAGACCCCTCTGATTTTGAAATTGGGGGCTCAGACTTAAATTCACAAACAAACAAAAAACACAGGATCTGGTTTAGAATAGATTCCCCCCCCCTTTTTTTTGCCTACCTCTACTTACTATTTTCTTCACAATTGTTTTTATGTAATCTGCCTTAATTTCTTTCATTCTAGCTTCATCCGTTTCTGAGGAGTATTACATTTAATAACAGTGCTGGAGACGAGATATCTCTTGATGGGAAAGGTGAATTGGTGGGTGTGTTTGATATTATAAATTGGATTATTTTCCCAAATAAATCCTTTTCAAGAGTGAAAGTAGGGAAAATGGATTCTCGAGCACCATTGAGCAGAGAGTTCTCCATTAATGATGAGACCATTACATGGCATAGCAACTTCAATCAGGTAAGAACTGACTGGTGTGTTTTCAGAGTACAAAGACAAGAGAGTCAGTTTGGTGTAGTGCTTAAGAGAGGCAGGACTGTAATCTGGAGAGCCGTGTTTGATTCCCCACTCCTCCACTTGAAGCCAGCTAGGTGACCTTAAGTCAGTCAGAGCTCTCTCAGAGCTCTCTCAGCCCGATCCATTTCACAGGGTAATTGTTGGATGATAAAAATAAGAACTTTGTAATCTGCTCCGAGTGGGTATTGTTATCCTGAAGGGAGGTATATAAATTTAATGTTATTATTATTACCTTGCTAATCCTTCATTCTCAGCAGTAGAGATGGGCACGATCCAAAACAATTAACGATCCAGCTGATCGTGGATTGGTGCCGGCGACAATCCTGAATTAATGAACCACACTGATCATCTCCCATTCCCGATCTGTGGATCATGGATCGTGGAGGCCAAAGCGGGACGCGCTGCTATTCCCAGCTATGTGGGAAGGTGGGTGGTGGCGGCGGCGGCCAGGCCTGGCGGGCACGGGGACGTGGCGACGAGCCACCTCTCCTCAGGTCCCATTCAGCAACACAGGAGGTCTTGTTTGGCCGTCAGAGCTGCCTATCAGGGTTTGCAGGGATGAGATTGGAGTGCCCATGGCTACAGAACACCCCCTTCCCCCTCCCTCCCCTGGGTGTCTTCTCCCAACCTGTGACTGCTTTGCTGCTCCGTGGTTGGAAGGAAGCCCAGAAGGAGGGCAAACAGAGTTCAGGATTTCCCCTGGCTCCGTTGACAGGGGAATAGATTGCTGATGCCTGAGTGTCTGGATCCCCGATACGAGCCCAAACGCAACGATCCAGGCCTCTCCTGATTCCTGGATCGTTGGCCATGGATGATCACGATCCGCCGGGTCACGATCGCGCGATCGCCATTATCGTGGGTTTTTTTCTATCGTAATACGCATCGTGCCCATCTCTACTCAGCAGTCTATTGGAGATGTCAGTGTTGTATTTCAAGAAGCTCAGACCTGTGAAGTGATTTACTTTGAAGTCCAGCAAATTTTTACAACTACTCAATGTCCAGATGGTGATTTCCATGATCACTTGGCTTCTAATTCTATTCCATGCACCAGATTAATTATTTTGATGTGCAACATATTTAGAATTAAATGCTTTCCGAAACAGGAGAGACCCACAGCAGTGGCAGACAATAGATTTGGCAAGCATGAGGAAACCCCAAATCTCACTAATTTGAGACTACCCTGAGCTACCCAGAGTCAGTGGAATCCATTCTAGATCATAACCCTTCAGTACAGGGTAAATAATTAATATAAAAATTGTTTGTGTTTTAGTAAAAAAAGAGCAGCAGAATTGAAGGCAAATTCCTATTTTCAGTATTTACTTACCCGGGATGGCATAAACTAACTTTGCACAAAATACTGATCACTTCCAAGTTTTCAAGTGAACTGAGCATGATGCTCTCAGGACAATAGAAATAGTTCTCAAGGAAAGAAGTGTGCGTACAATTGTTGTTTATTTTGAATGCTTTTCAGTGTGATTGTTTCCTCTACTAGTTGTTGGGTCCAGATTTTTAGTCTTTCTTTCTTTCTTTCTTTCTTTCTTTTTCTTTCTTTCTTTCTTTCTTTCTTTCTTTCTTTCTTTCTTTCTTTCTTTCTTTCTTTCTTTCTTTCTTTCTTTCTTTCTTTCGTACAGAGAGCATATAAAGCCTGTTTGGGATGGAGGCAATACTTTCTGAACCCTTTCAACCCCATTCACAGCATGTTAGGGAAGCTGCTGAAAGGGGAGAGAGGAGCATGCTCTAATTCTGCTGAAAATATTTGCAAAATTGCTGCCCCTCCTCTTTCGGCACAACTATTATCAACAACTTGGATCCAAAATGCTGTTACAGCTTTATTAAATCTTGAATTCAGTTCAGTGACCTTGGGACTACAGCACAAAGATTAAAGGGCTTCATTTGCCTTATGATTGATAGGTCATGCCCCTTGCTGTGTGTAATGACAACTGCCATCCAGGTTACAGCAGAAAAAGAAAGGAAGGGGAACTTTTTTGCTGCTATGATTGTGCTCCATGTCCAGAAGGGAAGATTTCCAACCAGAAGGGTAGGAGACCTCAAAAGATGTATATCATATGTTGCATGGAACTTGGATATAGTTTAGGATTTCCATGGGCAAACAAATCTGTGGAGTGCAATTTCCCCCTCCTTCCTCCCCCATGAACTAGGCTGGTGAGGTTTCCCACTTTAGATTTAGTGGAAAACCTCTTGCAGTCAGCCCTTATGATGGACCCCTTTTCATTCCACCACTTTGAGGTAGATTTTCCTGCCAAAATTCAGTTTGCCTGCTTTGGTTGAGCAGCCCCAAGTAGCATGTTAATCCTTGTGGTTTGAAAGTCTGTTTGTCCCAACCTAACAGTCAGATATAATTTTGGCTTGATGGGGAGAAGCAGCAGGAGCCCTCTTCTTTTTTTTCTTTTTGGAAATGGCACTGGAGACTGTATAACATTCAAAAGGAAATAATTTTCTTTAACAGGCAGGGATTGGATAAGTGTAGTCAGGGAATGAAAGTGCTAAGGTAAAATTTTGCTGTTAGTACAGAATACACTTTGAGTAAAAGGCAAAATAATTTCCTTGAAGTTTAGTTTCTTATATTCTTGGTTCTTAGCAGTGAGAAGTGTTTTACTTAATACTTTAATTACAGCAACAATGTTTCTTCACAGTTTCCCATGACAGCTCAGGTTTCTTGAAGTTAGTTTAAAACTGTTTCCCCTTCACAACAGACCTGGGATCCTCCTCAGAGCCAAGCCCCCTTTAGAAACTGGGCAGGAATTTTCTTCTTCTAAGAAGATATAACCCTTCTTCTTTTGGCTTGAATGGAGTCTAACCTACTACGCAATCACTTTTGCCAATACACACTCCCAGTTTTATGGTGTCTGTGTCAAGCAAGCTTCAGCTTTTGCTGACACTTATACTAAGAATTCTTAAATTGAATTCACACACACACAACCTTTATTGGCATGTCAGAGCAAAAGGAGATACATTAAAATTAATTGATAGCTTCCCTGATACAAATTGCCGATTGAAGAAAACAAGCAACATTGGAGGTTATAGAAAAGTTGTGACCAGATAGGAGTTGCTGGACCTTGACATTATCAGAAAGGCCACACCATGAATAAAGAAGGGAGTTCAAAAATTTGTCTGGAATCTTAGAGTAAAATAGACAGTTTAGTAGAACATGATAGACAGATTCAATGACACCCAGGCCACGAGGGCATTTTCTGAGTTCATAAGAGGTCCCTTGATATCTACCAACAAAGATGGCTCAGAATCTACCAACGAAGATGGCCCAGAAACTACCAATGAAAAGGGAAACTTGTCTGACTCTCCCTGTCAGATTCACAAATTCTCCCTGAACAATCCTCAGGGAAACCTTCAGCTAGGTTCCAACTGACTAATCAGATTGGAGGGAGCTGTCTTTCACTCAAAATCTCTATTCCATGCAAGAGTTAACCCTTTCACTCCCAGCTCTTTGAGCAATGCATTTAGAAAACATGCTTTGAAGTGCAGTCCATCACAGCTCTATGCCCACTTTCTTAGGTGGTGGTGGGATCAATATTGTGAAGACCACCTTCCTTCCTCCTAATTCTGAGAGCAGATCACAGCCACTTCAGCAATCAGGCATTTGGGAAGTGTTATCTTTTATTTGTGAGACCGAAAGTTCTCATTTTCCTGAAAGCCTTGACTTTCTATCTCTGAATTCGTTCTGGGGTGTTCCCACACCCAAGTAATGAATTCCAGACTCAGCTTAAATAAAAGTTAATTTTATTTGCTTAAGGAGTGTTTACCAAAAGCATGGAGCACTCTGACACAGACAACAGACATTAAAAACAAAGCAACCTTACCATTGCTACATAAAATCGGTCTATCTAAAATTTGAGACCTAGCTACCTAAGCATTTCTTTGGCAATCATTTGTTGCTTATCTCACCTGACCATTAGACCATGAATCCTCTCCCAAGCCTAACTCATTCAGCATAGGGATATGCTGAGGTGATTAATACCTTGCCACTTTCAGCTCTTCTCTTGCATACTTGAATCATGGTCTGAACTTGGTCAAAGAAAGCTAGCTCAGAGAGGAAAGGAATGGAACTGAGTGAGCCGAGAAGCCATCTTTTTTAGGACTCAGTGCATTACCCAGCAACTCAAGAGCCAATCAGGGGTCAGCTGTTAATAAGCGTTTCAGGGAAAGAGAGAGGCAAGAGGGCTGTGCTCCATGCACATAAATCCTTAAACCTGCAATGCTAGACTGGATGAAATTGTTCCATTCTAATGTGTATAAGGACACCTGTGCTATCTCAAAGCCAACACAATGACTTGCATGTATAAAACGTAGATAATGCATTATTAAGCATTATAATGTTTTAAGCAACTGAATGATATCCTATAATGAAATGTCACTCAGCTGACCTCAAAATATGACAGAGTGAATGAGATTTTTTTTCTTTTGAAGATATGGATGACTGTTCCAAATGCCCAGAAGATAAGTATCCAAATAGAGATAAAAATAGATGCCTTCCAAAGACCCTCAATTTCCTGTCTTATGGTGAAACTTTGGGCATCAGTTTGGCTCTTTTGGCTCTGTCTCTTTCTGTGACCACAGCTGTGGTGCTTGGAATCTTCATCACGCATCGGAACACGCCCATCGTCAAAGCCAACAACAGAGAACTCTCCTTTTCTCTCCTCATCTCCCTCCTGCTCTGTTTCCTCTGCTCCTTGCTGTTCATTGGCCGGCCTGAGACAGTGACCTGCCAGTTACGCCAGACTGCTTTCGGCATCATCTTCACAGTGGCCATTTCTTCTGTGCTGGCAAAAACCATCATTGTGGTTTGGGCTTTCATGGCCTCTAAACCAGGATCAAAGATGAAGAAATGGGCAGGGAAGGGCCTTGCAGGCTCTATTGTTGCTTGTTGTTCATTCATTCAAATGTGTCTTTTCATGGTTTGCCTGTGCACTGATCCTCCATTCCCAGATGTCGACATGCACTCTCTGGCTGAAGAAATCATAGTGGAATGCAATGAAGGATCTGGGAACATGTTTTACTATATCCTGGGCTATATGGGATTTCTGGCTCTTACCAGCTTCACCGTAGCTTTCTTTGCTCGGAAACTGCCTGACTCTTTTAATGAAGCCAAGTTTATCACTTTCAGCATGTTGGTCTTTTGCAGTGTTTGGGTATCTTTTGTTCCAACTTACTTAAGTACCAAAGGGAAATACATGGTAGCTGTGGAGATCTTCTCCATCTTGGCCTCTGGGGCTGGATTATTGGGGTGCATTTTTTCTCCCAAATGTTATATAATTGCCCTGAGACCTGAATTAAACAATAAAGACCATCTATTCAGGAGAAAGTAGTAGGAATCCAATGACCTTTAGTTTGTTTCTTCAGACTTTACACCAATGTAGTGGAATGGAATTTGCTACTAAGTATCTTTTGGCTCCAAGCAATAAATTCCAAGTCTAATCCATGCCCACATCTCATGTCTTCATGAAGCGTGAGGAAAGAAAGTAATTCTTGCTTCAGATGAAGGCCTGAAGGAACATTTGGTAGCTCCCCCTGTGTTTCATGCTTCTTTAACTGGTTTGATTCAATTGGACTTAGTGTTATACTTCAAAGTCAAGTTTATTGTGTTTGATAGACTACTTTGGCACATGGCTCTTACTGATCTGCGTTACTTAGAATAGTATGATATGACAAGGTTAAGCTGAGGGAGTTGCTTCAGCGCAGCAGGTGGATTAGAATTTACATTTCTTCCCGAATGAATCAGTGGATCTATCATGTGTCTAATCAGGGGTCATTTCCTAGAAAAAGAGCTGGAGGAACTCATTAACACAGCTCATTAGCATAACTCATTAGCATATGCCATGCCCTTGCCATTACTGGAAATGTGTCATTAGCGTGACTGATTTGCATATGCCACACCCCCTGACATCACCTATCCTGGCTGTTTTGGACCCAATCCTGGCCATTCAGGGCTGAAATTGGGCCCAAAATGGCAAAAAGGGGCTGAAAAGGGCCAAAAAGGGGCCCAAAATGGTCAGGATTGGGCCGCTGCTGAGTGGGAGAGTGATCCATCATGCATCAGAGGCCCAATCCGGGCTATTTTGCCCCCAATCCAGGCTGAAACGGGCCCAAAATGGCCGAGAGTCAGGTGGGCAGGGCCACCTGACATGTGACTTCTTTGGGGAACTACTGGAACTGCATTCCTGCACGTTCCCCCTTGAAATGAGCCCTGTGTCTAATACTGAACAAGGTCTTAAAGTGTGGATTAAAATGATAAGCCTCCAAAGCCTTAGTTTCTGGGCACTGAATGTGCTCACCTCTTGGCTTAGCCCAGATACAGCACTGAACAGCTTGGCCCAGCCAGTGACCACCATACAGTTAGGACTATCCCAGCCCTGGCAGCCAACATACAACTATGCCCAGGCAACTTGACACCAGCAGCCATTGCATATCTAGGAGAGACTTTTCCAAGGGAGAGGCTGTTAGAGAGAGTAGAGGAGAGTAAGCTGAAAAAAGGAGAGCAGCAAGATAAGTTGGCTGGTGGTAGGGTTGCTAGTCCAGTGTTGGCAACAGCTGGGAGACTAGTGGGTCAGAGACATGGTGAAATGGCATTATGCCCATCTACTATGCCCATCTACGGACTCCCAAATATGTATTTAAATAGCCTGAACCTGGACTATTTTAATGACTTTTAAAAGATTATTATTGATTTTATGGTTTTGTGATTAATTCACTGTGTTTTATGAATGTTGTTAGCCGCCATGAGCCCATTTGTGGGGAGGATGGGGTATAAATCAAATAAATAAATAAATAAATAAATAAATAAATAAATAAATAAATAAATAAATAAATAAATAAATAAATAAATAAATAAATAAATATGTGATACCACAACATCACTTTTGACTGTGCAACTGGAAGTAGCATCACCATGCCATCCAACATGCTAGGGTTTCCCCAATTCACAAAGTTATTTGGAGGTGAAAAAATAGAAACACCTCATTCATGTATGCCCTCCTCAAATTCTTCACTGAATGGAGCATAAATGCAAGGAATTAAGGATTTTTTTTAAAAAAGGAATCTTCAATTAATGGATTTTGAGAGTGATGAAGCTGGGAGCAGTAATGAGACTGCCTGTAGTTCAACTGTCCATTTTCACACATTGAACTTTTGTTAAAGGGACAGGACATTTTTTCCAGCCCCGTGGCAACCATTCATGAAATCCCTTCTCTACATGTACTACAGTCCAGTTCCTAATCATGCACTGAATGTGCAGGAATTAAGGAGAACCCAAAACTCACATGGGACTTTTATGTTTGACAGTGTGTAGGGACTAGGATTGCCAGGTCTGCTGAAAGTGGAGGTCATAAGGGGGATGCGCCAGTGGGGTATTACCACATGAGCATGCATACTCCAGAACACTGCTGTGACATACTGGGGATGATGTCAGTATTGGAGTGATGCAGAAGCAACAGGTCACGATGGGGTCTGATTCAATAAAAATCAGTCTCAGATGTAGTGTTTTGGGGCCGATTTTTACTGAATCACCCCCCACCCCGGAGCAACCTGATGGTTCAGTATCATGCTGGAAACAACAACAACAACAACATTTGATTTATATACCACCCTTCAGGATGACTTAACACTAGAGATGGGCACGATCCGCATTACGATCGAAAAAAACCCACGATAATAGTGATTGCGCGATTGCGATCCGGCGGATCATTATCGGCCACGGCCAATGATCCAGTGATCGGGAGAGGCCTGGATTGGGGCGTTCAGGCTCAGATCGGGGCTCCAGACACTCAGGCGCCAGCAATCTATTCCCCTGGCAACGGAGCCAGGGGAATGCCTGAGCTCTGTTTGCCCTCCTTCTGTCACCCTGGAAACCCGAATGGAAGCCCAGCTTTCCTTGATTAGCAGGGCTTCCTTCCAACCATGGAGCAGCAAAGCAGTCACAAGTTGGGAGAAGACACCCAGGGGAGGGAGGGGGAAGGGGGTGTTCTGTAGCTATGGGCACTTCAATCTCATCCCTGCAAACCCTGATAGGCAGCTCTGATGGCCAAACACAGACCTCCTGTGTTGCTGAATGGGATCTGAGGGAAGGCGGCTCATCGCCGCCTCCCCGTGCCCGCCAGGCCCAGCGGCCGCTGTCATCACCCACCTTCCCACATAATACCAGCATGCCCCACTTTGGCCTCCACGATCCACGATCCATGATGCACGGCTCGGGAACGGGAGATGATCGGCGCGGGTCGTTAATTCAGGATCGTTGTCGGTGCCAATCCACAATCCGCTGGATCATTCAAATTTTTTGGATCATGCCCATCTCTACTTAACACCCACTCAGAGTGGTTTACGAAGTATGTTATTATTATCCCCTCAACAAAACACCCTGTGAGGTGGGTGGGGCAGAGAGAGATAGAAAATGTGACTGACCCAACGTCTCCCAGCTGGCTTCAAGCAGGGGAGTGGGGAATCAAACCCGGTTCTCCAGATTAGAGTCTCACACTCATAACCACTGGCTCTATAATTTAACAGGGTAAAGCGCAAATGCAGTCCCCCACTACCACAAATTATGCAGTCAAGTTTCCCGCATTAATAACATCACTTCCCCATTCCTGCTCCTCCCTCCCCCCTCACCAGCCAGGTGAGAGGTAGTGGGGGTGGAGGCTAGGAGTGGGAGATCCCTTTCCTCGACTAGGGGAGCTGATAACCCTAGTAGGAACTCAGATTCAATATGTATTTTGTAATGTGTGGAAAAGGCTGAAGAGCCATTTCTGCAACATCCAAATGTTGGCTTTATGTCGAAAGGGAGGAAACATTTTTGATGTTGAGCAGTATCCAGAAAATATATCGTTGTCTAAGTGGCATGTTGGGGGAGGGGATGAGACTTGGCAACTCTTGGCACAGTTGCTGGGCAGGGTAGGATGGATAAAGCTAGCAAGCATGCTGGCCAATATTGGGAGCCAGGTTGGAGATGACAAAACATTGGTAACTTAGTATAAAGATAAGAAGATAAAACACAGGGAAATGACTAACCAAAAAAACTGATATTATACTTTGTACAAGTCTAAGTGACCAAAGAGGGGGAAGGAGAGCCATTACACAATTAAGTTTAGTTAAGGCAAATTTTGAATATATTCTTCTATTAATTTAATATAATTTTAAAAGCCTTCGACAATACATTTAAATGCATTGCTTGTATAAGTCTCAAACTAATCCCAAATGTAGTGTTTATATAAGTTTGTATAAATCTCAAATTAATTCTAAATGGAGTTTTTGTAAATTTTATTTTTTATGCACTTTCTATTGTCATATCTTTTCTCTTTAAATAAAATTTCTATAAAACTTTAAAGAAAAGAAAGATCTCAAAAAAATTGGTAGCTGCTGATAAGCCACCTTAGAGTAGTGCATATTTAGTGATGAAAATCATACATTTAACTAAACTGTTCTGAGTATTTTTATTTGGGTTGGTGCAGGCACAAATTATAATTAGCAAATACTACGAAATGATTGATTGAGCTAGTCATTAGGAAATTAACTTATTATGTAATTATTCTGTTTTGTGTATTCAGAATTAATGTACATGATGTCCAGATAAAATTAATTGCCACCGAATCTAACCCCCACCCCCATTACACGTCCCTTTCCTCTCAGAATTGTGTATATTAAGAAAGCAGTCAACTACTCAGTTTGCAGCCATCTTCCAGCTGTTTTTACACCATTCAATACCAGACAATCCTGGAAAAAATCTGTCATATTTTGCCTTCTGTTTTTTGCTATGCACAGCACTAGAGTGGTGTGTGTGTGTTTTTTTTAAATGAAAGCTCAGAGTTCAGAGTGGCATATTTAGAAGGAGCTGCGACTAGAATTTAGTGAGCCTGAGGGGCTGCTTCCAGAGCAATTCAGATCCTTTACAGTTTGTGTAGCACAGGAACCAGACACGATGACTCGGGGAAGGGATTTTATTATCTTAAGAGGACATCCTTACTTTTAGACCATAGACAATGACCAAAAAATAAAAGTTTCAAATAAAGCCAATTTGGTGAGAGCCAGTTTGGTGTAGTGGTTAAGAGCACTGGACTCTAACCTTGAGAACCAGGTTTGATTCCCCACTCCTCCACTTGAAGCCAGCTGGGTGACCTTGGGTCAGTCACAGCTTCTAGGAGCTCTCTCAGCCCAACCCACCTCACAGGGTGTTTGTTGTTGTAGGGATATTAATGACATACTTTGTAAACTGCTCTGAGTGGGCATTAAGTCATCCTGAAGGGTAGTATATAAATCAAATGTTATTATGTTATTTTTTTTACCAAATTCAATAAAAGAAGTAATAAGAATATTATGCAGTGAGTGACCTTTAAGCTGGTTCTACCCAAACGTTCACAAGTGCTGTTTGTTTGTCATATCTCAGAAAAAACCAGACTCAGAAAAATTCCTTTTTTTTTGAAATGCATATAATGAAAGAACTAAACTGATAAAAACCATACTGTTTCTTCAGAACGTTTTTTTCAACAGCCATATAAGAGCAGTATTTTGGTATTTAGTTTAGCTATGTGTTGAGAATTGATTGGAACTACCGATTGGAACTTTCAATATGACAGTAAAAACTCAGAATTTCCACAAAACCACATTCACTGGAGTTTTCAGAGGAAGCATAAATGAGTGAAGATATATAGGCCAATGGTGAAATATTTAATGATTTCTCTTTATCAGTTGCTCTCTTTTGTTCAGTTCAGGCTTCAGTATTATGACATAGCATTTAGGCAAAAAGATGCAGCCCAGGAGACCAGAACTGGAGGCCAAGATGGAGAAGATCTCCACAGCCACCATGTACTTCCCTTTGGTGCTTAGGTAGGTGGGGACAAAGGACAGCCAAACACTGCAAAAGACCAACATGCTGAAGGTGATGAACTTGGCTTCATTAAAACTGTCAGGCAACTTCCTGGCTAGGAAAGCCACAATGAAGCTGATGGTGGCCAGCAAGCCCATGTAGCCCAAGACACAGTAAAACATGGTAACTGACCCTTCATTGCATTGTACTATGATCTCTGCAGTCAGAGAGTTCATGTCCAAATCTGGGAATGGAGGGGAGGTTGCCAACCAAGCAACACAAATGATGGCTTCACCAAAGGATCCGGAAAAGACAATGGAATGGGCCAATCTTTTCCCCACCCATTTTCTGAAAATATTTCCTGGCTTGGAGGCCATGAAAGCTACCACCACTGTAGTAGTTTTGGCCAATACAGAAGAAACAGCAACTGAGAAGATGATGCCAAATGTTGTTTGTCGGAGGAGGCAGAATGCCTTAGTAGGCTGTCCAATGAAGAGTAAGGAGCAAAGGAAGCAAAGAAGGAGTGAGACAAGGAGAATGTAGGTGAGGCTCCGGTTGTTGGCTTTGACTATTGGCGTGTCCTGGTGCTTAATGAAGATTGCAAGTAGCAGTGCTGTGAGCAGAGACAAGAAAAAAGCCCAGAAGGCTAAAATGATGGTCAAAGGTTCTTCTAAATATAGGAAGCTTATCGTCTTGGGTATGCATCCATCTTGCTCCTTATTAGGATAGTGATCCTCTGAACAAGTGATACAATGATCCATATCTGGGGGAAAAGCATTGAGTTGGATCCCATCAGTCTTTATTTTTAGTGCTTTCAATGTAGAATGTCAGCAGATGTGCAAACATAACCTAAAATCCAGAGGAGTTAGCTGTGTTAGTCTGAGAACCCAGAAGCAGCCTGCTCCAGGCCTGTACCCAGCCTGTACCCAGAAACAGCCTGCTCCAGGACAAACCTAAAGGAACTAACAACAAGACACCACTGGTTGTCACCTATAGTTCCCAGCTCAAACCCATCCAACCTATCATCAGTGATCTACAACCCATCCTGGAAAATGATGCCTCTCTCTCACAAGCCCTGGGCGGAAGACCTCTCCTTGCCTACAGACAGCCCCCCAACCTTAAACGACTTCTCACTTACAACCATGAATCGACTAGCAGAGTCACCAACACAGGAACCAGACCCTGCAACAGACTCAGATGCCAGCTCTGCCCTCATATCTACACAGGAAATACAATTACAGGACCCAATGGCATTAACTACACTATCTCTGGTTCTCACAGCTACTCCTCCTCCAGTGTCATATATGCCCTCATGTGCCAACAATGTCCATCTTCTCTGTACATTGGACAAACCAGCCAACCTCTGCAAAAGAATAAATGGACACAAATCTGACATTAAAAATGGCAACATCCAGAAACCAGTGGGAGAACATTTCAATCTATCAGGACATTCCATCAAGGACTTAAAGGTCACTGTAGTTCAACAGAAACCTTTCAAAAACAGAATCCAACGGGAAGCTGCTGAAATAGAATTCATATGTAAATTTGACTCAGTCAGGCTTGGAATAAATAGAGACTATGAATGGTTTTCTCATTATCAGAAGTAACTGACTTCCTTAACAGAAGCAAACTCATCCCATTATCAGAAGCCACTGATTGCATCTACTCCCCCCTCCCCTCGCCACCTATCTATCTGACCAGTTTTTTCTTGTCCTCCATGCATCTGACGAAGAGAACTGTGATTCTCGAAAGCTTATGCTACAGTAAAGTTGGTTAGTCTTAAAGGTGCTACTGGACACTTTTCTATATAACCTAAAATGACATTATTTAAAGAATTACAGTTATTCTTCCTTGTGTTTTACCATAAAAGTGAGGATTCTTGCACTCTCTTTTAGTTTATATCTCAGGAGTCCCTCTTTGCACCACATACAATGTACTCTTCAATGTTACGCCTGTGAAGACCATTGCTATCATTTCGCCAGAGTATTAAGCAAACATTTGAAAACAGTTGGATGAATGGTTAAGAAAGCAAAACTCCTTTTAGCATGGTTTTTTCTTAGTTGGCAAAAAGGCCCAATACCATTAGTGAGGGGGATTTAAATGCCCACCAAGTAGGATCTTCTACCATCACTCTGAATTCAGATATGGGGTTGACTTGTAATTAGACATGGGCACGAACCATATTACGAACCAAAAAAACCCATGAACCACCTGATTGTCTGTTCGCGATCCGGCAGTTCATGAAGGTCCATGGGTTCAGGGTTCATCCAGGGTTCGTTGGAAGCCCGGTTTGTTGCATTCGCCCGTGGTTTGTGAAGCCAGTCAGGCACCATCAATCAATTCCCTTGGAAATGGAGCTAGGGGAATGCCTGAACTCTGTCTGCACTCCTTCTGTTGCCCTGGAAACCCAACTCAAAGCCCAGCTTACCTTGATCGGCAGGTCTTCCTTCCAACCATGGAGCTGCAAATTGGTTACATGGGAGAAGACACCCGGGGGGAGGGAGGGGGAAGGGGGGTGTTCTGTAGCCATGGGCACTCCAATCTCATCCCTGCAAACCCTGATAGGCAGTTCTGACAGCCAACCCCTTGTACACTGGGCCAACATCAACTGGTGGCTCTAATTGTATCGAGTGGGAGTTTCCTGGGGGCCTCGGATTGGAGAGGGTATAACTTCAAGATCCCTATTGCAATCTTGACCAAACTTGGTTGCTGGCTGGAGGAGAGCCTGCTAAACACTCCCTATGAATATGGGCTCTCTAAGTGCAATGGAGGCCATTCCAATGCCCACAAACCACGAACTGGTTTGGTAATGAGAAATGTTCATTACGGTTCGTTTGTTCTGGTTCATCAGCAGCACCGAACCACGAACCGGTTGGTTAATTTTTTTTTGTTTGTGCCCATGTCTACTCGTAATCCTATTTGTTAAGAGTGCATGTCCTACCCTCTTGGTCTGAGATCCTCCCCTCAGGACACGGAGCACAATCATAGCAGCAAAATTTCTCCTTCTCCTTCCTTTTCTTACTGAATCCAGGTTGGCAGAGATCATTGCACAAAGATGATGGAGGCACCTATACTTGGACAAAAGGACACAATTATTGCTCAAAAGATTTTTGGAAAATATTCTTCATACAGAGTCTACAAATGAAGCAATAATATAATGCATTTATCTTCCTACTTGAATGAGTTCTGTGTGCCACTCAATCATGTTCTCTTGAATGGCAAATTCTTTGCCTGGAGGTGCCTGAGGATCCACCATTCCGACTTTAACTCTAACATAGGAGTTGTTTGGGAATGTGACCAAATTTGTAATATCAAATCCAGTGACTAATTCTCCATGTTCATTAAACACAATCTCCTCTCCGGCACTGTTGTTGAATGAAATCCTCTGAAGCAATGAGTGGAGCTAGAAGAAAAGGAGGAAATAAGTAATGGACACTATAATTGGGGGGAGTATATTTTCATTTGAGATTATAAAACAAATTTTGTTTTCTAAGGAGACATTGAGCTTATGAATGTTATTGTTTTATAAGTGATACTGAACAATATCTCAGTTTAGGCATCAGTTACAGGAAAAGAGTGGCAAAGGGTAAAATCTTTAAGTGATGAACACCAATTTAGGGGTGTGATGAAAGGGAAGGAATGGAGTTTGTGAAGTAAGAATTCTAGTCCCATTTCTTCTCTCTGCTTCTGTGGAAGGGCTCCACTGCAGAGTAGATGTTCCTTCTGCAGAAAGTCCTAGACCAAATCCTACACATTCCTAGCAGAGAGAAGATCATAAGTCAGTGATGTGAAGGACCTCAACAATTCTTAGTGTGAGATTCGGTATGAGGTAGATTTTTGTATCATATATTTGTGTTGCTCAAAAGTTCTAAAATGAGAGCCATGAATGAGACATTATATATAAGAAGTCTATTTATGACACAATATATGGTAGTTAAGAGAAAGAATTTGAGGGAATACAGAAGCAGATAAAGGATATTTTCACATATAATACACATTAACTGTTTCACACAGGAGAATCCAGTTGCAAAAGTTTGCTGAAGTGCATTGGAAGTCCATTATCCAATGTGTATGAAAGCAGCCTTAGTGGCCAACACAAAAAGTGAGAGCTGGAAGTCACAGCATGCTGTGAAAGTTACATCATGCTGTGATGGAATGGGCTTTTAAACGAAAGGTTTACTAAGTGCAGCACCCAGAGAGTGGGAAAGGGATAAAAAATCTGCCTGAAGGGAAAATGATTGACAGGCTGCTCCCCCCTTCTCTGTGATTGGTTAGTGAGAATGTAATATTTGGAGCTGACAGAATAGTTGAAGGAGTTGAAGTTTGGAGTATGACAAGGAAGGTGTGAAAGCCAGCACAAATTTACATAGACGAGATAGTACTGGGGGGGAGGGGTTGTTGGCAGAGGAAAGGGAAGTGAATGAAGACTCCCTTCAGCCAAGTGATCATGGTTATGCTTTTTTGTGAAGAAAAATTCCTGCCCAGTGTCTAAAAAGGGGTTTTGGCTTTGAGGAGGACCCTGGGTCTGGTGTAAAGGGAAAAGCTATAAAGTAAAATCTATGAAGAAATCTTGGTAAAATAACCTGAGTCTGAAACTACCAACCTCTCACTTTTAAGATCTGTAACTACTGAAACTAAGCTTTAAGAAGATTATTGTGCCTAAGGCTTGTGAAGTATTCTGTTCTACAGTCAAAATTTACCTTAGCTTTCCTTTCCTTGCCTAGCTATATATCAACCCCTGCTGTTTCCTTTTGAACTTTACTCAGCCTCTAGTTCCATTTCATTTAAAAAAGACATGGACTCTAGCTTCTCCCCTATCAAATATTTCAGCTGAGATAAAAGCCATAAATACATAAACTTAAAGTGTGGGACAACAAGACCTTTAAATTATAGAGACATGCTACCAGAGGCTGCCCAGCTACAGTAAGCAATCTTGACAGTTTTGGAGGGAAAATCTGTCTCACAGCGGGGGATCGATTGGGCCTTACATCATATATGCCAATACACTTTTTGTCCTTGAGAAGAGGTTACCTGCCAGGGTTGCACATTCAAAGGAATTAGTCTGCCAATATCCTTCACTCTTCTTGTGTGAATGGTGTGCAAGGCATGAGCAATAGCACAGACAGAATTATAGATACTATAGCTGTGACCACTTATGCTCATTTCAAAAAAAGTTGTAGGAAGGTCTTCCAGGCTCTCCTCCCCTGTGCATGTTTCATTGCCATCTGTTGGCTGAACAGAATTTGGAATTAAACAGTCGAATGCTTGTTCCCAGAGATCTTGGATGAATGTATTTCCCTTTTCCGCCAAAGGGTTTGTATTCTGAAGAAATGCTTGGAATCCTGGGACCTCTGTTGAGTGAATAGTGAAAGACATAGCACCATGGAGCATTTGAATATCAAAGATCTTTTGAAACAGATTGGCTAAAAAATCAGTCTGGGATGTCATAATCCATACTTTTCCTGAAGAAGCCTTTCCCTTATACTCAGGAAACCGTAGCGGAAGTACTGTTGTTGCCAGCCAGATAACAAATTCTAGCCATGAAATGGTTTGAGTGTTCCCATAAATAACACATGCCTTGACGTTGCTCTCCATGAAATCTGGAACATTATTTTTTATGCAAATGGCAACTTCATCCATGCTAAATGATCGGGCATTCTTTTGGACTCTTTTGGTGAAGGCTGTGCAAATTCCATTCTCAGCAAACAGAAGCTCCACAGAGTGCAAGAAATTATCTCCACCATCATCATCTATAACAATAAGTCCTACCCATTTCCACTTGAAACGCAGAAGTAATTGGACAATCCCTGTGATCTGAAGGACTTCATTAGGTGCCATGCGGTAAAATGAAGGGAAATGGGTTTCTTCCTTTGCTGCTGGTTCAAATGACCCATATGAAACCTATACAAGAAGCGGAGAGAGATCTATACAAAGAGAATGGCAACTGCATCTTAGGGCCTCTTTGTTCATTATAGATTTATATATTTTATATTTTTTATTTTTTAAAAAAATTGGACAATTTCTTTTCCTTATATTCCACTATAATTTTTATGCAAGCTACTTAGAAATGGCCCTGACCTGACATGCCACAAACCAATTGTTCGATGGAGAGCAAAGTGTGCTGTGTCTGAGGAACCCAGTCCCAACTCTGAAAAACATTGTGTCCATTTTGGTTCTTTGTAATGTGTAGATTACAAATGTAATGTGTAGATATATGATTAGTAAGGCAATAAATGCTCATTAAGGCAGAAAGCAAGGAAGGAAGATGTCCAGATTCAGAGAGAAAAATGGAAGCAACATTTAGATAAAAAGTGGAAGACAGAAGAGGAGAATTAGGAGTTTTAAACATACATTGAATGGTGGTGGTAGAAAGTGCCATCAATTGGCAGCCAAAAGCCAACATATGGCAGTGACCCCATAGAGTTTTCAAGGCAAGACATGTTCAGAGGTGATTTGCCATTGCCTGCCTCTGCGTAGCAACCCTGGACTTCCTTGGTGACCTCCCATCTGTGTAGTAACTAAGGTTGACCCTGCTTAGCTTCCAAAATCTGATGAGATTGGACTAGCTTTGGCCGTTTAGGTCAGGGTGTGCATTGAATAGGCAGGGGAAAAAATTAAACATAAAAAGGTGATAAAAACATTTCTTAATGTCTGGCTGAATCATAGCAATTCTTATGGAAATGTTTTCTTTTCTCTGCCTGTGGCATAACATACCAAGCAGTTTATTGATAGTTGGAATGTATCACATGCTCTGCTCTTTTTTTAAATTAAGAGTTTGATATATTTAAAAACAAATCTAAAAATACTACAATTACACACATGCTAATAAAACAAACAAAACCAAAAATGACTAATCAACATACAAAAACATACATAATTCCCCCCCCCCCCGATTTTCTCCAAAATAAATATTTGAATCATGTCAAATCTACACTTTCTCTAGGTAATGATTAAAAGCTCTGCTCTTAAGTTCTGTGAATTCTGTATTTCAGCTGGTCACCAACATGCAATATATGTGAGAATTTCAGAGTGGGTCAAAGACTGGATGTGTCAGTTTTTCTCGAAATGTGCTTTCCTATGTTATCAAATATGTCTGCAACACCTCCATCTTCAATCATTTTTTAACTCTAACCATTCTTCCCAAGCTAGTTCTGTTGAGAACAATACCAGCTCTCCTTTACATTTTGTGTCTATGCACATTTGGCCATCCTGTTTTACATTTCAGAAACATTCCCCTTTTTTCAGGCAACATTTCTCTCTTTTTTCCCAACCATGGGGTCACTACAATAAATAGAATGGAAAAGCAAAATACATATGAGGTTAGGAAAAATATTCACTGTCTGTATCTCTTACTCCTACCTGTGGAATCTTGTAAACTTGTAAGAGCTCTGCCATGCATGAAGATGTATCAGAGTCCAGTCCTCCAATCACGCCAGTTACATTTGTCTGGATGCCACATTTGTAGTTGGGGAGAAATCTGTGTGCTTTGAAGAGGAGGTCCAGGGTGGTACGGTAGGCCATCCTTGGATCATAATTGCTGTCATAGATATGGAACCCGAATGTGATGTTGGGCAAGATCTTAGGGTTCTCATTGATCTCGTTGACAGCAAATACTAAGGCCAGGATGTGCTGATAGAACTTGGTTATCACACTGTAAATACAATGATTTATTGATCAAAAGAAGTATAATTTGGATCTCCCATAGTTTTAAGAGGGTAAAAGCAACCTTCGTACGCCATGCTGTTAGAGGATGTGGGGTTTATCCCTTCTTCCCCAAACTATTTTCCTGATTTTAGTTTTCCCATTCTAATTATCAACCGCCACCACCACCACTCCAACTGCTATTTGCCATGACAGTGAATAAGGAACATATATTCTTTATTATGAGGCAACCAGAAATTTGAGGAAGGTATTTTGTATATTTTTTTTAAAATGCAGGAAATTGTAATCACCGATCGCTCTATTCATGTCTACTTTTGTTCCAAGTTCCACTGGAAACAAGGGAAATGTGACTATATAGTTCACTATATTTGTAGGGGTTAGCTTTTCATAGCTAGAAACCATGAAGGAGTGGAGCAGAGAAACAAATTTTATGACTAATGGTTTGCTGTTGCAGTTCCTGGTATTCAAGTCCTGAGCAAGGTCAAGATATGAATGGTTTAAATTTCTTGACCTGCCCAATAAGTCACAGAATACAACTAGTGGCTACAAAGTGCTACTTCGTGGTTACAACTTTACAAAAAATCCTAATTCAGTTTCAATCCAGTCCTTAATTCAGCAGATTATACCCCTGGAAGAGCACTTTGGTGCCAAATAGATTTCCATCAAAAGGTTAATTTTGAGAGAGTTACTGGAATGATAACAGCCATATATAACTCCTAAACCTTGTAGGGGTAGGGATGGGTGTCCTACACAACTTCTCCTGTCCATTCCTCAAGATTTCTGCTGCAACTAGGAGGGATAGTTATCTCATGGAGGCCAAATGTACTTCTTGGAATGAAGGCATCTCCTGATATTCAACAGGTGATATTAGGCTGACTTAAATTGGCTATTGGACCGCTGCATAGGGCCAGTGTGTGGTCTGTGTGGGGAAAACAGGAAGTTTTTCCTCAGCGATGGGGCCATCATATTTCTGGGGGTGTTTACAAAAAAAAATTGAGACAAAGTGATTTCCTCATAACCAACAGAAAAAAAATATACTCCTGTCACTTTCCTCAAACATCTATATAGATATTTTTGGAGTGTGTGTGAATTCTTGGCATTAAAAATGTGTGTTGAGTAATAGCTATATTTCCCAATAATGCCACTTTCTTTCAATCAATGTTTTACTGCAATTCCTGAGCCCCTTCTAAGTTTAATGTCATGCTTAGAGTCACAGCAGAGAAAGGGACTTTTTCACAATCTTTTAATCATTAATCCTGAATTGGAAGAATTGGAGATGAACTGGGTGTGACAGATAGAACTGGAGAACCACCATATGGGAAACACCTCCACTGCTGCTCCTTTTTTTTCTTCAGAATATCTTAGTTTGCCACTCCGTACACGAACTGTCATTCATTATAACAGTTTTGAACAATATACATATAATAATATATTTATCTATTGATACATTTTTAAAAAAAAACTTCTCTCTCTCTCTTTTTAAAAAAACCACATTTTGCAATCATACAAAGAATCAAATAGAGTCAACACTTCTTTTTGGAGTGGTGATGAAAACATTCCATACATTTTAGTGTCAATTGCCTCCTGAGAAGGGTAGTTTTTGAATGACAGTCGGGGGAACACAGAGTTGATAAAGGTTGTGATTCCACCAATAAGGACTTTTCCTGGCTGGTACCACTCATGTGGAATGTGAAAGACGTCAGTCAGCACACAGTTTGTTCTATGTACTTTGCACACCATGTGAGGGAGCAGCAGCAGGAAGAGTATCGCACTCCGCATATCACACATCCAAACAGGAAATATTTCCTCTTGACATAGATGCTCTTGTGTCTCTTTCATGTATGGCATCATCAGCTAGCAGCAAGTAGCTTGGTTTAAACAGACTTGTTGGGGTGGCAGCCAGCTCTGAAAGTACCATATTCACTTCATCCATAGCATGAACTATGTTGCAGCTGTGTGGTTTTAATACTCTTCAGATTGGAAGCCTGACCTGTGCCAGGGAGGCATATTTGTTGGTCTCTTTTTTCCTCCTTCTGAAAGCAACTGGAACTTTGGCCCAGTGAAGTAATTACAGAAAGACATTTTCCCAATAATTATGGAGGAGATAATAGTCACTTTTGCAAAACATCTTTTCCAGCTCTGTGTGGGTTCTCCAGCCACTGGAGAAAACATGTTTATCATGCCAGACTAAAATGTTCTGTTGCTTCTTAGCATGGCAGCAACTGGAAACTCACTAGTGTTGTCAACTCTGGCTTTGGAAATTTCTGGAGATTTTGGGGTGGAGCTTGTACAGAGTGGGATTTTGAGACGTTGGAGCTTAGAAGGGATGTGATTCCATGAAGTCCTCTCTCCAGAGTTGCCATTTCTCACAGGGAAAGAGATCACTGCAGTATGAATATCAATTATAATTCTAGAGAAATCTAGGCCCCACCTTGAGTTTGGCAACCCTAAGATCCACTCCCATGCTTGGCTGGAATCAAATGGGTTGGAGCATTGTTAGCCTCAAAACAGAAAAGCTCCAACTGACTTCCAAGTTGCCTAGATCAAAAGAGAAAACCCACAAACATTTGGGATAACATCCCATCTCTATAGCACTTCTCTTTAGCACATCAAAATGGAGGTGAGGAAAAGGACGTAACCCCCATGGGGAAGAAAGCCAGAGTATAAATGAAGTAAAATAAATAAATGAAAACCTAAACTAATAATAACCCCAAAGAATGAATGAATAGGACTTCTTCTGAGACCTTCTACAATTAAATCATTTTTCACCCACAGAGACTTTGGGCCAAGCTACAAGTGACGAATGACACTTGAATGGCAAGTGAACAGACTCACATGTATTCCTCTCTGTTCACTTGCACTCTACTTGCACTCCACTCGATCACATAGTGGAGCGCAAGTGGAGTGCAAGTGAACAGGGAGGAATACATGTGAGTCTGTTCACTTGCTGTTCAAATGTCATTCGTCACTTGTAGCTTGGGCCATAGATCTTTAGGCTCTTAGCTTCACTCAGAATCTGAGGGGCAGATTGCAGAGCTCAACAGTTTTCAGTATGTGAGGAATGGTGATGGAAAGGGTCTCATCTATATCAGCAGGGATGAAATTTTTTGGTACACTGAAATCGCCATGATTTCTGACATCATTAGAGAACCAACACAACAGAGGCATTCCCAAGGGATAGTAATCTCCTACAGCACCTAAATAACTTCCCAGGAAATAAAATTAATACCCACAGTGAAAATCCATTAAAGAGAATGAAACGATTCATACATCAAGAACATTCCAATCTAGTTTTCAATACAAAAATATTTATCTAAGAATCAATCAATCACCTATAATACTCTATATATACACATCAACAATTAATTAAACAATAGACCGTGATACTTTCATGAGTCTTACAGTGCAATATAGTTCCAGTCTCTAAGTCAAGAATGAAATAAATTTAAGTCCTCAATACTGGAGACAATTCCAAATCCAAAATGATTCTCTTCCAAAATGAATCTCTTCCAAGAGAAAAAAGGGGGAACAATAACTGCAGGGAAACGTTGTCCTCCTCCCTACTGTGCCTGTGAGGACGAAGAGCAGGTGAGAATGAACGGGTGTTCCCAAGTGATGTTGTTTCTTATATGAAATATTTCTTTCTTTTTATTGTAGGTGGAGCCACAAAGATGTAACAAGGACCACGATGGGGTCCCCCTGCCATACAAGCGGCCGGCAAAATTGACTTGTTTCGTGTAGCGTCCACTTCCTCAGGGGCCAGTTTGCAATCTACCACACTAACAACTTTCCAAGAATCTATACAATGAATCTCGCGTTCATGTAATTCAACGCACACGGTTACCTTGACCGATTCATTGTATTTCAGACAACAGAATAATGGATAGATCTCTCCCTGTGACTAGATCCTCATGGAAGGAGTGGGTTTCCTCACTCACTCACTCCTCCACCTGAAGCCAACTGGGTGACCTTAGGCTAGTCACAGTTCTCTGAAGCTCTCTCAGCCCCATCCACCTCACAGGGTGTTTGTTGTGGGGATAATAATGGCATACTTTGTAAACCATTCTGAGTGGGCATTAAGTTGTCCTGAAGGGTGGTGTAAAACTCGAATGTTGTTGTTGTTGTTGTTGTTATAGTTGTCTATTTCCCTAACAGGGTTTATTAACATTCAAGAAGCTGAATTGCATCTGGTCAATCTCTACCACCCCACTTAGTGCAAGTACTGTAAGTGGCTACCCAAGAAATTCACCAGGATCTGAGCAGTCCAACCCTGGATCAAAAGGCCCAAACAATACCCAAGCGACTCTTTACTTATCTTTGCCTGTTTACCTATGCCATACTGAGATGTGCAACCCATCAAGGCTGCTCCCTTAAACTGGTCAGCATAATGGTTCAGATATTTGGACTGGACAGCCCAAAATGTTATGTTTGTTTGCCTCTCCCTATCTAAGGATACTCAGGGTTCTGGATGATCTCTTCCTCTGCTAGAGGATGGCCAATATTGATTGATGTATTACATTGTTTTCTTTACTAACCTGAGTGAGAAGAGACAGATACTCTTCGTGAACTGGCTCAAGTTCGGCAAAGTTTGTGGTTCGTGTTCCGTGAAACTGAATGAACCATGAACCACGTGGTTCATTTCTTTCCTGGTTTGTGCCCATGTCTACTCAAGAGTTTTCAGTATGTGAGGAATGGTGATGGAAAGGGTCTCATCGATATCAGCAGGGATGAAATTTTTGGTACTCTGAGAGCTCTGTGATTTCTGACATCATTAGAGAACCAGAATGATTAGAGAGTTGGAATGCAATCTGGGAGACCTGGGTTTGAATCCCCACTCTGGCATGAAAGCTTGCTGGGTGACCCTGGGTCAGTCGCACCCTCAGCCAAATCTACGTCACAGGGCTGTTGTAAGGATGAAATGGAGGAGAGCAGAAGGGTGATGTAAGTCGCTTTGGGTCTCCATTGAGGAGAAAGAAGGGGTATAAATGAAATAAATAAATCGATTTAATTATACAACACAGCTTCAGGGATGTCTGCAGCCACCCTGTGTAACACAGTATTTATTAGACTGATGCAGCCATTGAGCCACCCCCTCCAGTTGTAAACAGGAGACAAATAGATAAAAAATATCAGATCCTCTGGATTTCTCTCCCAGTTCTTTTTTTCTTTTCTTTTTTTGTAATAGATTTTTATTAGATTTTTTAAAAAGAAAAAAGAAAACTTTTTAGTATCAGGTTCATGTACAAGATAGTCATTATATATCCAAAATTTCAAGAAATTCGCAATACAGACATCAATCCACAGAAAAAGAAACTGAGTACCCCCTTCCCCCCCCTTTATAAAATACACAGTTCATTTAGATCTCTCCAAGCACCTTTTAAATTCCTTGCTCTTTTACCCCAACTACTCAATTCCTTTTCTCATTTCTTACAATTATTTATGTTCTAAGTGAGCAGATTCTTAAGGCACACTTCAATCCTTTAATTCTTAAGCCTAGGGTACTAAGCCCATAGCCAGTCCAGAGACAGAGCTAAAAAAAAACAACACCAAACAGCCACATCTTTATATTCTATTATTAGTCCCATTATTTGTGTATATCATTGACTAAATAATTTCTTAAAGGAGAAAAGTGTACAAAAGGATTTTTGTAACAGCCTACCCTCCATCTTTCATACATCAAAACCCAAGCCATCTGAGGCGTTGTACTTGTATTTTCATTACAGAAGGCAAAAGAAAGTGTATAGGTAGACTTAGCTTAACCAATAGTTTAAGTTTTGAAATTTAACAAATTTACAAAGTCCCCTCTACCTCCCTAGTCCTAGAAGATATCTTGTCTCAGCATCTTTCTTATACTCTTATTTAAAGGAAAGAAATCCAAAGAAGAAAATAAGGGGTGAGAAGGAAAATAGAAGACAACAAAGACCCATTTGCCACACTCCCTCTAGTCCAATAACTAAACTTAAACAATATCTAATGTGTTAGAAAAGCATAGAGGATTGTATTAGGTCCAGGTGGAGAAAAATAGATAAAAGATATCAGATCCTCTGGATTTCTCTCCCAGTTCTTAATATAACTGAGATAAGGGAAGGGGGGGGAAGCAGAGTACATGAGGAATATTTCACACATGCTTATGTGATTAACGCATGGAGGTATACCTTTGAAACAGTCCCAACTTTTACTGAATACCAGAAGGAAGGAATTCAGATACACGGGATTCCTAATCACTTCCCGTTTCCAAGGCTCCTGTGCCTTTCAGACAACAGAATAACTGGTAGAATTCTACATGTCACTAGATCCCCCTGGAATGAGCGGGTTTGAAAAAGTAGAGGAACCTTGCTAGAGCATGATAGTTGTCTATTTCCATAACAAAGTCTTGGGTAGTCCAATAGTTGCAACAACTGCTTGTAAGGTTCCAGGCATTGTTCTTCATGTAACTCTCCTTCCTTTCATTCTTGTGTGAAATCAAGTTGGGTCTTATCTATCATGCTAAGGGAAATGCTCAACAAGTTTAGAGAACAAGGGATTCCCATCTCTCTGGAGAGAAGTGATGGGTGCCTCCAGGAGGAGAAAGTGTGATGCCTGTATTCAGAATAAGGACTTTTTTCTTATGGAGAGATGGGGCTGGACAAGCATACCGATCTAAAGAAACACAGAGCAGACCCACAAGTGACAAAAGGCACAGATTGGACACTTGTCAGCTTCCCTCAAGTTTTGATGGGAAATGTAGGCATCCTGGTCTCGCAGCTTTGCTCTCTGACTGCTGTCCAATGGACTTTTCAACTGTCACTTGTCCAACATTCCGCCAAGCTGCCTACATTTCCCATCAAAACTTGAGGGAAGCTGACAAGTGTCCAATCTGTGCCTTTTGTCACTTGTGGTTCTGCTCACAGTACTCAAAGTGACGGACAGGAGATTCTCCCCACAGAGATGTGGAATCCACCCTGATTCATTCCATAAATACTTGAGAAGAGACAAAAAAAAAAGAACAGTCGGACAAATGGATTATTAAATACTTTAATTTTTATTATATTTTAGTGGTTGTCTATTGTTCAGATCAGGCCTTATAAGAATTATATAGCATTTTGGCAAAAAGATGCACCCCAGTAATGCAACACTGGAAGCTAAGATGGAGAAAATCTCCACAGCCACCATTTCTTTTCCTCTTGTGCTTAGGTAGGTTGGGACAAAAGAGAGCCAAACACTGCAAAAGACGAACATGCTGAAGGTGATGAACTTCGCTTCGTTGAAACTATCCGGTAACTTTCTGGCTAGGAAAGCCACAGTGAAACTGACGAAGGCCAAAAGGCCCATATAGCCCAGGACACAATAAAACATGGTGACTGAGCCATCGTTACATTCCAGTACAATTTCTTCTGTCTTTGAGTGCATGTCCACATCTGGGAATGGAGGAGAAGTACCCAGCCATGTCACACAGATGATGACTTGAATAAGAGAACACACAGAGACAATCAAAGGTGCCAGTCCTTTCCCCATCCAGTTTCTGAAAATGTTTCTGGGTTTAGAGGCCACAAAAGCCAGCACCACAAGAATGGTTTTGGCCAGAACAGAAGAAACAGCCACTGAGAAGATGACGCCAAAAGCTGCTTGTCGGAAGAGGCAGGTCACCTTGTTCGGCTGTCCGATGAAAAGCAGTGAACAAAGGTTGCAAAGTAGGATTGAAACTAGGAGTACATATGACAGGTTCTGATTGTTGGCTTTGACTATGGGAGTGTCCTGGTACATACGGAAGATACCAAGCACCACAGCTGTGATCAATGAAAAGAAAAGAGCCCCAAAAGTTAAAATGATGCCTAAAGTTTCTTGGAAGGATAGAAAGCTTGTCATTTTAGGAATGCATTGATCTTGTCCCTTGTTTGGATAGTGACCTTCTGGGCAAGTGATACATTTATCCATGTCTGAAAGAGAAACACAACTGCAGGTGAAAGATACCATTTGGCTCAGGAAAATGATATACCCTGGCCCAAGTTCACCAGAGTTATATTTACAGCCTGGAGTGACGTTATGGTTCTTTGGTCAGGGGCTAAAATTACAGAAACAATACATTTTTTTCTTTCAAATGCTTCTACTTTTCTTTAAAATACTTCCCTGATGTGCTCTCATTGCAAAAGTCATGACTATCCAATATCTGTTCGTTTTGATTAGGATAATGATCCAAAGTCTTTCATCAAAGTAGCTTGGCTCAACTCCACCATCCTTTACTAATCTGGTCCCAAATTTAGAAGAGTTCTGGTAATTCATTTTAGAAAAAAATAAATCTCAGTTGACTATTCCTAGCCCTCAACTTATTTTGTGTCAAAAGTAGAGATGGGCACAAACAGCAATACGAACAAAAAAAAGCCATGAACAGCCCAATTTGCTGTTCGAGAAGAAGCTGTTCGTGGGGCCACATTCTAAACAAACAGGTGGTCGTTGCAAGCCTTGTTTGTTGCTGTTCATCAAGCCAGACTGTCTGGCACCTGCAATCAATTCTCTTGGCAATTTAGGCATAGCTTGTCTGAACTCTGTCTGAATTCCTGCTGTTGCCCTGGAAACCCCAATCTAAGCCCAATTTATCTTGATAGGCAGGTCTTCCTTTCAAGTGTGGAGTTCCAAATTTGTTACAAGGGAACAATGAGCAGGGGGGAGGGGGGCTCCCAGCTCTGGCTTTGGAGAGGGAGAGACAGCTGCTGTTGGCATTTTGATAGAGTGCATTGGAGCTTGAATTTTCTTTGTATGTGGTGGGATAGGGATCTACCCCTTCAAGTTCCAGGGCTGCTGCCAGGCTCTGGGCCAAGCTATTATTTATTATTGGTACCTTTCCTACTGCCTGCTCAGGTAAGGTTTCTGGGAGTGGTGCGGTAGGGATCTACCTCTTCAAGTTCCAGTTGAAGTCAATATGCTGAGAAGCATGTTAGTCTGTTTTGGATTGTGCTGTAAAATTCTGACAGTGAAATCCTAAGCAGAGTTACTCCAGTCTAAGCCCATTGAAGTTACTCTGCTTAGGATTTCACTATGAGTTCCTTAGTGGTTCACCATGCCCATGGGCCCCAAGAATGAACGTGCTGACACGCTTCTCTGTTGACTTTTCCTCCTTTCTTTTTCCACTCATGCTATCCTGAATCCGTTTCATCTCAGTATCTGTGGGCAACCAGGTCTGTGTTGTAGTTGAAGAAAATTCAACACATTTGTGTACCCTTCATACCACCAGGTATGAAGAATCCTTAGGATTCTTTTCATTATTTGGTTATTTTCATACCGAGTAAGGCTACATCTCCTACCTATCTCATTTGAGAACATCCCTTCTGGGCAAGGAGCACAATCATAACAGCAAAATTTTTCTCCCTCCTTTCTTTCCATGCTGTACCCAGGAAGGCAATTGTCATTACATACAGAAGGAGGAGGCACCTATTCTGGGAGATAAAGGAAGAATTTAGCGACGAGAAAATGTTTGCAGAAGCCTTCTAAGGAACCAGCTTCAAGGGGAGAATAATGTTTTTCTTTATCCGTGTAGACCATGGATATCAAGGTCTTGGATAAAGGCACTCAGCACTGCAACATAAATATTGTAATAAAATAACAGAAGCCTGTTGAAAATCAGTCTCCTGTTGCTTTAAAGATTAAAAACCAAAACAAATTCTGCAGCATACATTTATTTATTTATTTATTTATTTATTTATTTATTTATTTATTTATTTATTTATTATACGTACATCCCACCTTAAAATACTCCAGCCACTGCAAATACATATATAGCATTCATATTATTGAAAACAGTCCAATAAAACAGGTGTTGTTTCTCCCCTTCCATTTATCACCGAACAGCTGGCAGATTAAAGAAATCACATCCTCTCTTCCATTCCAGAATCCTGTGCTCTCACATTTCAGTAGATAATTTGGGTTTTTTTCTTTTATTTTCTCACCTTCATAATGTTTCTGTGCCAGTTGATTCTGTACTGATCAAAGGAGAACTCTTGACCTAGAGGAGCCTGAGAATCAAACCATCCAACCTTAATTCTGACAAAGGAATTATTTGGGAAAGTGACCAAGTTTGTAATATCGAATCCAAGGTCTAATTCTCCATGTTGATTAAACACAATTTCTTCTCTAGCACTGTTATTGAATGAGATCCTCTGAAGAATTAAATGGAGCTAGGTTGAAAGAGACCAAAATTATCTTTAAAATAATACTATACATGCACTGAAATTCATAGAAACATCTGGATTAACACATCATTTTAAGAATTCAATTCTTTTTAATTTTTGGTAGAAAGGTAGCCACAAAACAGTATTCAGAGATTTTATTATCTTTTGAAACAACTTCTTGAAGTAAAAATCAAGTTGCTCTCCTCACAGCCACACAGAAGCTTTGGGTAATGTCAGTTTTAAAAGCAAAGGGGCCTTGATTTGACTTGAGACTGTGCTGTAGGAGGGAGAAGGGTCTCCCAGCTCCCTTCCAAACTCTTCCAAGCTCCAACAACCCTTATACTTGTATAACATTGGAGCTCTGTATGCACAGAATACTCCACCAGGATGGTTATAATGCGGCCCTTTCCTGGCACGCAGCAACGCTGTTGGGCCAGGGGCCATTTATTGCCACTTCGGAGGAGGGAGGCAGAACCACCCCCCACTTCCTAATATGGGTTGCTGGGAAGGCGGAGGAAATGCTTAGGCAGCCGCTCTGCCCTTCCCAGAGTCATTGTAGTTAAGTCACTCGGCCCACCCTCCTCTCCCAGTATTGGTATAGGATTAGCCGGCTGCTGTTGCCAGAGTCAGGTAGGAATTTTTTCCCCTTTCCTAATTGGCTTTGGAAGGGGTTTTTTTTTGCCTACCTTGCACCGATTTCAGGGATCGAGGTGATTGGCTAAGGGTGGTGCCTGTTAGCAGTGTCATCGCTGGTTTGAGTTGGAGTAGGGTGCAGGCTGGTGAGCACCCTTGGCGCTTCCCTATTGATGGGAAGAGGGGCCTGCCTAAAGGGCTGGTACTGCTTTGATGGCTGCCAGATGTAGAGGCAGGCTGCCTTCGGGAACCCCTGCCTGAAAGTCCTTCCCTCACTGCTATATGGCTGAGGTGTTCAGGAGCTTAAAGGGGGGGGGTGACCAAATTGCCTGGCCGGCCGGGTCCGCCCCATCCATTGGATGGGTCCCACCCGGGGCTTCGGGGCTCGCCCAGACAGGTCAAGGCGGTGGTCTAAGGGGGGACCCCGTGGATTGACCTGTACCGCTTTAGGTTCTTGCCGCTGTTTGGCTTGTTTTGTTGTAGAAAGTTAATAAAGTGGCCCTTAAACCCAGCTTGGTGTCTGCCTCTTCATTCCGACTGAGGGGGCAATTTAGGAAGTAGGATGGGGGAAAGGTTTGAGCTTCCCCCATGTCATGGTTCTAAAGACCTGACTCACTAAAAATCTCATGCATTTGAGCTTTTGTGGAGGATGGAATAATACATATGAAATACCATTGTATCATCCCCAAGTCATGACAGTAGTTTATTATATTGTTACTCTTCAAAAGTGTAACTGTTAAAAGTGTGTAGATGACTGAGGAAGGCAATGGAAAACCACCCCGTAACAAAAACTGCCAAGAAAACGTCGTGATGCGAGGTTCCCCCATGGGTCAGTAATGACTCTGTTCTTGCACAGGGATTACTTTACCTTACTGTTAAAAACATATTACCTGCCAGGGATCCACATCAGAAGGAGAAATCATGCCTTCATTCTGAATTTCTCTGTGTTTGAATCTAGAAGAGTACAAGGCATGTGATGCATGTGCCAAAGCATAAACTGCATTATAGATACTATAGCTATGGCCGGTCATGCCCATTTCAAACACTGGCCCAGGAAGACTCTCTAGCCTCTCCTCCCCAGTACATAACTTATTGCCCTCTTCAGGATCGTTGGAACTCAGAAGGAATGTGCACTCAAATGCTTGCTCCCAGAAATCTTTGATGAACCCATCAGCCTTTGTCCTTTGAGGGTTTGTCTTCTGAAGAAATGTTCGGAATCCTGGAAGCTCTTTGGAATGAATGTTGAAGGAAAGTGCACCATGGAACATCTGTATATCCCAGTTTCTTTGTATTGTTGTGAATATGAAGTCTATCTGTGCCGTTGTAATCCACACTTTTCCTACAGATATGTCTCCCTTATATGCAAAATCAGACAGATGACTCCATTTTGTTGTCATCCATAGAAGAGCTGCCACCCACATAATGGATAAAACTTCTCCATCTAGAACAAATGCATTGACTTTGATGTCCAGGAAAAATGGAATTTTACTCAATGAGACAGAGAAAAGTTGCTCAAAATCAGAGAAGTCTAAAGTGTCTGTAAGTATTTCTATGAAAGCAGGACAGATTCCATTCTGGGAGAACAGTGGCTCCAAATTGCGTGAGAACTGTTCTCCATCATCATCACTCGAAGTCAGGATTCCAACCCATTTCCATTGGAAATGGAGAAGTAGCTGGACAATTCCCTGGTATTGAAGGGCTTGATTGGAGGCCATACGATAAAAGGAAGGAAAATCTGTTCTTTCATCCTCTTCAGGCTCAAATGAACCATAGGAAAACTTAAAACATAAAAAGGAATAAATTCCTGAGAGGAAATCCAGTGCTGTAAGTCACTTCAAGTCTCATTGATTGGGAGAAAAGTGAAATATATATTTAAATACATACATAAAATTAAAACATAATTATTGTATAGGCTTTTCAGACACCAAGCTTACTTCTATCGAATTTTAAAATGTTGAGGTTTCTAATAGTGCTACCCAAAGCAAAATTGCATCCATCTAAACCATCTGAACCGATTGACTTCAACAAATTTTTATGGTGTAATTTTAATGATGTAATTCTTCTTTAATTACACCTCAAGTAAACCACTTCCTTGTGCATGTATAAGTTTTACTTATTATCTCACATAGTAGCTCACAGATCTCCTATAGTAAACCTTAACAAACAAAAGAAACTTGCATGGCTTGTGTCCAATGATTTGATTTACTGATAATGAGAAGCCAGAATAATTCTCACATCAGAAGTCTTCCAAATGCTCCTGAAAGGAAGTGTTTTCACTATATTTTCATATCTGAACCTTTACTATATTAATTTCACTGTATTTTCCATGTCAGGACTTCAGATTGGATCGTACTTAGCAAAAGGCTAACTGCACCTCTTTATTTAGTATATTCTGTCTAAGCCCTGACATGTCCCAGCCTAGGTCAAGAGAAGAATCTTGGATGGAATGGAAGTGTGACGAACCCCTTATCAAATTGATGGATTTGGTAAAGAATTGAAGGTGCATATTGGTGATGGGCAATCTTTTTCTGGTGGATCTTTTTACATATAAAAACATTTCATTCCAATCCGCATTCCTGCTCGACCTCCCCTCTCTCCTTCCCCAGATTCTTCATTTTAGAACACCCTTCTTATAGTTTATGCATGCTAACAAAACACATTCTGTGTTATTCTCTATTGTTTGGCAGATCAACATACTCATTTTCCTTTTTTAGGTATAGTGTCCCCTATTTCAGAATCACCTTGCTCCCACCCAATGCTGGAATTGATCTGATATGGAGAACTGCAAATAAAACCATGGCTTCCTACCAGTCACCGCACCTGAGGAATCTTGAATTGAATTAAGATTTCTGCCATGCGTGAAGAGATAGCAGAGTTCAGCCCACCAATGACTCCTACTACATCATTTTTTGAGCCACACTTATAATTGGGCAAAGGCTTCTGTGAGTTGAATAGGAGATTGAGGGTTGTATGGTAAGCCATTCTTACATCATAAAAACTGTCATAAATGTGGAAGCCGAGTGTGACATTGGGCAGGATCTTGTGGTTTTCATTGAGCTCATTGACGGCAAATACCAAGGCCAGGATGTGCTGGTAAAACTTGGTCATCACACTGCAAAGAAAGTATCCAGGTGAAGTTTCTTCATTGAAATCTAGAATGTGTCAAATCACACACCCATCTTTCTCTCTCTTTCTCTCTTTCACTGACTGTTACACACACACACTCTCACACACACATCACTATACTTTTATTTTTATTTTTCTCCTTTCTTTTTTGGTGGTAGCCTAAATCTACAATATGTACACACAGTTTTTAATGCATTTTCTATTGTTTTTTTCTTTTTAAATATTTTTTTAAAAAAAGACTTAGTATCCATTTATTCAACAATATATTTTTAAAATACTCATTTTTTGAATCAATGAAAAAATAACAAGTAAAATAAAACCAAAAACATTTTATGATATGAAATATTTCCTTACATTAGATCATTAGGTGGCTCCTGAGAGGGGTGTGTTTTGAAGGAAATCATCGGAAACAAGACTGCAATATGAGTTGCAATCCCACCAATAACAATGTCAGCTGGCTTGTACCATTGATGTAAAATGTGCAAAGGTTCGCTTTTGCCACACATCATAGTATCTGGCTTGCACATTTTGTGTGGAAGAGGCAGCAGCAGCAACAGCAACATCCCAGCCCTCATTATGCTGATAGCAAAGATGCCCTTCACTCATGGATTCTACTGAGGAGCAGGCATACAATGGCTTGTTTTAGCAATCTGTCTGAGATGGGTAGAAGACTAATATTGAATTCTCCAAGGAAGCATTAGAAGGAAGCATGTCTGCTTTATCTTGTTTCCTCAGAAAAAGGCTTGGAATGAAAGCCTGTTTATGGTTTTTAAATAAAGCCATCTGACAGAGTCCTTCCTGTCTCAAATACCTAAACCGAGGAGGCAGTTATATTATTTTTTCATATGGCATCATTGATTTTTCCTGGTGTTTTCTGAAGAGCCACTGGAGGTTTGGAGCCAATTACCATAATTTTGATAATGGCAGGGTCGGTAATTACTTCTGAAAAGTTTTTCAACTCCTTGTATCATCATTGGCAGGAAAGGTACTGGGGCAAACATGTTGACGAGATATTCTCACTATTAGGTAGAATGCAAAGCCACCAAGCAGAGTTTGTTTGTGACTTGGGAAAGGAAGTTGACAGATAGACTCTCTTTGTCTTCAATCAGGATAGCATAGAGTAGAAAAAACATTCTAAACTAGCTAGGCAAGGTGAGATATGGCCCCTTATTCTCCCACTACCAAGTCCAAATTATACAAAGAGGAAAAAAGATGGTGTGTATGCTCAGCTTCATGCTTGGACAAAGCGTGTATACATTTTTTTTTTAGTACCTTTTTATAATTTGAATACTGGAAGTCTGACTTAAGCTTTGCAGTAGGCAGGAGAATATTCCACCCACTTTTCTCCCTTTTAATGTGCACTAGAGACAGGCACAAACCGAAAAACAAACCAAATTTGTCACAAACCGAGCCAGTCCACAGTTCACGAACCAGTGGTTTGTCAGAGCCCATTTCTGATGAACTGCCATTAACTTTGGGCCTGTTCATTTGGTTCATTTTTCAGTTCATCGCCAGAGATATCCAATCAATCACTTTACTAGGCAATGGGGAGATGGGCTTTATGCTGACCTTCTACTGACCCTGAAGTGACATTTTGCTGACCCAGAAGTAACGTTTGTCAGACTTGTGGCTAGATAACGTTCTTACTCCAGACTACCTTCTGCAATTAGACAACAGTCCATTGTTTCCAAAAGGCTTTTACTGAAGAATTAGTTCATTATAGTCCACTAGCCTGAACACAAGGTCCAGGATGGTACATGTGCATTGTTACCAATGACAAGCAAAGCATGAGATACAAAGTAACAGATCACAGCAGGCCCATCCTCCCCCCGCAGTTCTCAAAACAACCCCTTTGAAGACGGAAGAGCGAGAAGCTCCCAAGGCCGGTTCTTGGTGGAACGTCGGTAGCCAAAACAATCCAATTCTGCAAGATAGCTTCCTGGGAACCTTGGCACCTGGAAGAGAGAGCACTTATACACTGAAAAGATTAAAATGGAGTCAGTAAAGCAAAGGCATACATGAAAGCAGTCTGAACCTGACATTCTGCCCCCTCTAAGATGCCCCCCCTCCAGGTTTATGTGGGTAGCGGGAGTGGAATGCCTTAACCAACCTAGGGGCACGAACGTGCACAGAGTTCACCCATTCATCAAATCCAGAATCAAAGTCCTTCCATCTAATGAGATAAAATAACTGGTTTCTTTGTATTTTAGAGTCTAGTATTTGTTGTACTTCATAGTGGGTTTGATCATCGATCAGAGTGGGGATTGGAGGGGCACGGGTGTGCCATTGATTAGCAGGAGGGGCTTTTTTCAACAAACTTACATGGAAGGTATCATGTACATGACGAAGATTCTTTGGCAGATTTATAGCAACAGTCACTTTGTTGATTACTTTGCGAACAGGAAACGGACGTAAAAATTTCAACGCTAGCTTACGGCTGGTTTGGGTTGTTTTCAAATTCTTTGTGGAAAGGTAGACTAGATCACCCGGCTGTAATTCCCATTCTGCCGCGCGATGGCGGTCAGCGTATTTTTTGTAATCCTGTTTGGCTTTGATGAGATGTTTCTTAATCTGCGTCCACTGTTGGGCTGCTTCCCCCCACCATTCGGTGACGTCGTTGGAGGCTGTAGTAGGGGGAGAAAGCGCCTCGAATGGGAAGGGCTTGAAGTGGAAGCCATAGACGATTTTGAAGGGAGTTTCTCCCGTAGAGGCGTGCACGCTGTTATTATACGAGAATTCTGCCAAGGGGAGCAAATCGAACCAATTATCTTGTTGGAAATTAATATAACAGCGCAGAAATTGTTCTAATATCTGATTTGTTTTTTCTGACTGTCCGTCTGTTTCTGGGTGATGGCTTGAACTCAGACCTTGTTCAATACCCAGTAGTTGTAAAAGCTCCCGCCAGAAGTTGGCAACGAACTGTCCGCCGCGATCCGAGATCACCTTGGATGGAAAAGAATGTATTTTTACAATGTTTTTCATAAAGATGTCGGCTAGCTTTCTAGCCGAAGGAATTGTAGTACAGGGTATAAAATGGGCTTGCTTGGAGAATAAATCGACTACGACTAAGATACAATTGTGTCCCTTGGAGGGGGGCAAGTCTGTGATAAAATCCATGGAAATTATTTCCCACGGTCGGCTTGGCGTTTCTAGGGGTTGTAGGAGTCCCGGAGGTTTTCCTTTTCGGGATTTGGCGCTGAGACAGATGGGGCAAGACGCTACATATTGTGAAATGTCCTTGCGCATGCCCGGCCACCAAAATTGGCGTTGTACCAAATGAAGTGTTTTTAAGTACCCATAATGTCCCGCTGTGGGAGCATCGTGACAGCGTTGTAACACTTCTTTCCTTAAGCTTTTGGGTACATAGAAGCGATCTCCCCAGAGCCAATCCCCCTGATCGGATTGTTGCAGTTTGTCTTTGGGCACATCTTCCCCCTCCTTTTCCACTTCAGCTTTTAATTTTTCTCTCCATCCCTGGTCGGGTTGGGGAGAGCGGGTGGTGCGGCTGCGTGTGGTCACCACGCCCCCTAATTGCGTAGGTGAGAAGACTGTGTCTATTGTCTCCTCCCTTTTGCTTTTGTGCTGGGGCATGCGTGATAGAGCGTCTGCCAAGAAGTTGGTTTTCCCGGGGAGGAAGTTCAATGTGAAATCAAATTTAGAGAAAAATTCCGCCCATCTCAGTTGTTTGGCGTTTAGCCTGCGAGGGCTGCACAGGGCTTCTAAATTTTTATGATCCATCCAGACTTCGAACGGATGGCGGGCTCCTTCTAACCAATGTCTCCAGGTAGTGAGAGCTGCTTTTACAGCAAAGGCTTCTTTCTCCCATACATTCCAATTCCTTTCCGATTCTGAAAATTTTCTGGAGAGGAAGGCGCAGGGTTTGAGCTTTTCATCCTCCCCCCGCTGTAGCAGTACACCCCCAATTGCCGTGTCGCTGGCATCGACCTGTACTATGAACGGGCGACTGTCGTCGGGGTGTTGTAGAACGGGTTCTGATACAAACTGCGTTTTAAGGTGATCGAACGCCGTTTGGCATTCCGTCGTCCAAGCCAGTTTTGCACTTGGTTTTTTGGCTTGGTCCCCCTTATCTTTGGTTTTCAACAGTTCAGTTAGGGGGAGTGTGATTTGGGCGAAATTAGCAATGAACTCTCTATAGAAGTTGGCAAAGCCCAAGAAGGATTGTAATTCTTTGCGGGTTGTGGGGGTTTGCCAATTTAGTACTGCTTGTATTTTACTTGGATCCATTTTCAAACCCTCCTTAGAAATACAATAGCCCAAGTAAGTGAGTTCCGTTTTGTGAAATTCACATTTGGAGAGTTTAATAGGTAACTGGTTATTCATGAGGGTGGTTAAGACTCTCTTTACCAGTTCTACGTGTTCCTCTTCAGTTTCTGAATAAATTAACACATCATCCAGATACACCACTACACCTTTATAGAGGAATTCATGCAGAACCTCATTAATCATGGACATGAAAACTGAGGGGGCTCCGGCCAGGCCAAAAGGCATAACTAAGTATTCATATTGGCTGAGTGATGTGTTGAAGGCTGTTTTCCATTCGTCCCCCTCTCGAATACGAACGTGAAAGTAAGCATCTTTCAAATCTAATTTCGTAAAGATCTTACCTTGAGCCACGACGTTGAGTAGATCTCTTATGAGCGGAATAGGGTAGGCATTGCTGGAAGAGACCGCATTAAGACCTCGAAAGTCCGTGCATAATCTCAAGCCCCCATCTTTCTTTTTTACAAAAAGTACTGGCGCTGCATGGGGACTGTTAGCTGGCCGAATAAATCCTCTTTGAAGGTTGAGGTCGATGAATTTGCGGAGCTCCTCTCTCTCGTTGGGACTCATGGGATATAGGCGGCCTTTGGGCAGCGAGGCACCAGGTAAAATTTCCACAGCACAGTCTGTCCTCCTGTGAGGAGGTAGCGAGTTGGCTTCTTCTTCTGTGAAGGCTTGGGTGTACGCCCTGTATTGTTTGGGTATTAGGTTGATTTCTTCCTGGGAGAGGAGAGCCGGTTCGGTTGTGGTCGGATCTTTTCCCCAATTTTGATCCCACCGATGACTTTTGCATGACTCATGGGTAAATGTGATGCTTCCCTCTGCCCAGTTAATGTAGGGGTTATGGTCGCATAACCACCGGCTCCCCAGAATCAAGGGGTACTTTGCTGTGGCACTAATAACGAAAGATCTTTTTTCCCAATGTTGTCCCATGCCTGTGATGATTGGCATGGTTTCTGTAGTCACTGGATTCATGTTAGTGCCATCCATTTGCTCGAAAATGACCGGTATGTCTAATTCTTTGACAGGGAGTACTAGTCCGTTTACCAAGGCTGGTGCAATAATGTCTCTAGAGCAGCCCGAATCAATGAGGGCTTGTACCCGGATGTGCATCTTTCTGTCAGAATTCACTAAAGTCACTGGTATGAAGAGTATGGACCCATACGGTCGGTTCGGAACCGGAACTGACTGAGGTTTGATCTGCCGTTTGGGTCCTTTCACGACAGATCCATTTCGTTTCCCGAGGAGGGGCTTTCTGGATTCTCCCCTCCCGCCATTGCCATTGGATCATATTCCATAGTTTCTTCCAGTTCTAGCCCCCTCTCAGGGGGATTTCTTCTCGGCGCTCCCCTACCTCTTGCCGTTCTGGGGGCTGGGGTAGGGCACGGCGGTGCCGGGTAGGCAGCGGGGGCTGGGCGTCTGAGTTGGAGCAGAGGTCTTTGCACAGGCCGATAAGGGCATTGCGCTGCAAAATGACCACTTTGTCCACACTGCAAACACAATCCTTGTTGCCATCTAGCATCTCTTGCTCCACGGATAGCGTAGCCAGCCCCCCGGCTCCCTCGAGCAGGAGTGGAGGAGTGTCTTTGGCCCGGAGGTTGTTGGTGTTGCTCCACCAAACGAACTTCCATCAGACGGTTTTCTACTTCACAGGTCAATTGTATCCACCCCAACAGCGTAGGAGGATTATCTTGCATTAAAGCTCTGTCCAACAATCTAGGGTTTAAACCCTGTTTAAACATGATAATCTTGGTGGATTCCTCACACCTTGGGCATTTGGCAGCGAGTTGTTGGAATTTGGTGGCATAGTCTCTAGCCGACATGCTGCCTTGCCTGATAGCCTGCAATTCTGTCCGGGCTCTGGTTTCTTCTAGGGGATCCTCATATTGAGCTCGGATTGCGTCTACCAGCCCTTGGAGGGTATCTAACTCGGGGGCCCCCACGTTATACAGTCCTACATACCAGTCAGCTGCTTTGCCTTGAAGACGCGACCCCAGATGTTCGATTTGACTAGCTTCACTTCCGAAAAGATGTCCCCAACGATTAAAGAATTGCACTACTTGCACTAGAAAAAATCCCAATTTGGAAGGGTCCCCATCGAACGTAGCATCCAACTTGACCCAACCCATCGGGAGATCTTGTCGCGGAACCGGTGCCGGTATTGGATAGACATCGAGCGGTTCGAGGGGTTGTCGCGGGGCCGGGGCCGGCATTGGATAGACGTCTAGTGGACCGAGGGGTCGCGGAGCTGGCGGCATCAGTGGTCTCTGTGGTAGAGGTTGTTGCGGGTGCGGTCGCGGCTGGCGCAGTGGAGGTACTCCCGGACGCGGCTGGGGGAAAAGTCCTCTCGGTATAGGTTGCGTTGGCCGCGTTGGTGTTGGGGCCGCTGCTCCTCTCGGCCGCGGCTGATGAGGGGCCAGACGTAATGGTTGGGGATGGAGTGGTAGTGGATGAAGCGGAGGCGTATCACCTCGCGGCCCCGGGGTTGGTCCCGCTTGCGTTGTAGGTGGAGGGGCTACCGGCTGATCAGCTTGCGTCGTGGTTGGAGGGATAATTGGACCCCCCGGCTGTATCGGTTCCCCTCCGCCGTTGGTGGGACGGGGCTCCCCCGGTTGCGGTCCGTCACCCCCTCCACTGGTTCCGTCGTCAACTGGTCCGCCCGGCTGGTCAGGCTGGGAATCATCTGGGCATGAATCATCAGGGGGGTCCGATGGTCCTTCTCCGGGGACCTCTTCCTCATCCCCCGTCTCTGGTGGCTGTTGTGGCCAGGGTTGGATCGGACCCCCTTGCCAAGGCAGGAGCGTTTGAAGATTGGCCAGACTCTGGCTGATGTCTGGCCATCCCGCAGGCCGCTCACGACCGCCGTCCCCCGCGACTAGCACCGACAGCAAGTGGACGGCACTGGCTAAACTTTCTTCCATATTTATGAGTCTGTTTTCCAAGAGCTGTACTCTCCCCATGGTTTCCTCACCCTCAGCAGCTTCGGCCGTCTGTGAGGTTTGCCCAGTTTCAGTCCGCGGCCCCGTGGTGAGCGTTTGCTGCCAAGGCAAGGGTGCCTCGTCTCCTCGCTCCTCTTGGGACCTCGCGGCTAAAACTCCTTTTGTCAGGCCGGTGATTGCCGATATACCTGAGTCAATGGCTAACGTTCTGCTCTGCAGTTGCACCCACTGGTGCTCACTTACGTCTTGTTGCCCCAACCACGGGGTGACTTCCGCATAATCCCAACTCAAGGTGCCACGGCGGGACGCATCCCACTCCGATTGTTCGGTCGTTCTATTCCAGTAAATCCAAGATTGATCACCGGTTTGTTCAGGGATGGATTCCAGGCTACGCCGACTATCCAGCTGTAAGTGCGTGAACATCGTGCTGGCCCTCCTATCCCTGGTTTCCCTTGGTCGCGCACCCCACTGTGTCGGGGTAGGCAGCGATAGCAGTGGGAGAGCGGTGGCCCGAGGCTGCGTATCAGCCCTGCTTGGAGCAAGGGTATAGATCGTTGTAACCGAGGAGTTATCCTCCCTCGGTGCAGGTACTTGAGTGTCCGAGCCTTGAGAGCCGGGAGAGGCATACGGGTCAAACAAAGGATCCCTGACAGGGACAGCTTTGGAGTCCGTCTGATCCGGCTTAGGCATTGGAAAATGGGATTTGGTAACAAAATGTCAGACTTGTGGCTAGATAACGTTCTTACTCCAGACTACCTTCTGCAATTAGACAACAGTCCATTGTTTCCAAAAGGCTTTTACTGAAGAATTAGTTCATTATAGTCCACTAGCCTGAACACAAGGTCCAGGATGGTACATGTGCATTGTTACCAATGACAAGCAAAGCATGAGATACAAAGTAACAGATCACAGCAGGCCCATCCTCCCCCCGCAGTTCTCAAAACAACCCCTTTGAAGACGGAAGAGCGAGAAGCTCCCAAGGCCGGTTCTTGGTGGAACGTCGGTAGCCAAAACAATCCAATTCTGCAAGATAGCTTCCTGGGAACCTTGGCACCTGGAAGAGAGAGCACTTATACACTGAAAAGATTAAAATGGAGTCAGTAAAGCAAAGGCATACATGAAAGCAGTCTGAACCTGACAACGTTTTCATGAACCAGTTCACAAAGCGGGGCAAGTTTGTGAAAGTTCATTGTTTGTTTTTCGTGAAATGCGACAAACCATGAACTGCATGGTTTGTTCCCCCCGCCCCCCGCCGTTTGTGCCCATCTCTAGTGTACACAAATGTTATTTGCAAGGGTGTAATGGAATGCTAAAATGAGGGGAAATAAAACTGTGGAGTTTAATAGTGAACAACCAATGGACAAAAAGGGGAATTCAGTTTTGGAGGGAGAACAGATGGGGGCCTTGCAAGTAGGTAGGGAGCCTAGTAGGAAGAGCAATGTATGACTTCAGAGAGGCTGGGTTTGGATTTGTTAGTTGTATTGTCAGCAAGTCTCAAAATCTGCAAGAACAAACATTGTAACCTTTAAGGACAACAATGCCCCAGCTCTAGTGACTGCGTCAGCTATCAGAATAGAGAGGGAAGGCGTTACAAGTCATGCTTGCCATCTGAATGAACTTAAATTTCTATATGTGACTCCTCTGTTATCCTCAACATATATAATCCACTAAACACATTGTAGAATCCAGGGAAAAGAGTTCTGGATTTGCAGCTGATGTGTTCAAGATTAAGCAATTTTGAGCGTGTCAAAGAAGACAGACTAATAAAAGAACAAGGGATTCCCATCTCTCTGGAGGGAAGTAATGGGTGCCTCCAGGAGGAGAAAGTGTGATGCCTGTAATGACAATAAGGAATCTTTTCTTATGGAGAGATGGGGCTGGATGAGCTTACCAATCTGCAGAAACACAGTACTCAAAGTGACGGACAGGAGATTCTCCACACAGAGATGTGGAATCCACCCTGACTCATTCCATAAATACTTGAGAAGAGACCCTCCAAAAAACCCAGTCAGACAAATAGTTTATTAAATACTTTAATTTTTATTATGTTTTGGTCGCTGTTTATTGTTCAGATCAGGCCTCATAATAATTATATAGCATTTTGGCAAAAAGATGCACCCCAGTAATGCAACACTGGAAGCTAAGATGGAGAAAATCTCCACGGCCACCATTTCTTTTCCTCTTGTGCTTAGGTAGGTTGGGACAAAAGAGAGCCAAACACTGCAAAAGACGAACATGCTGAAAGTGATGAACTTGGCTTCGTTGAAACTATCTGGTAACTTTCTGGCTAGGAAAGCCACAGTGAAACTGACCAAGGCCAAAAGGCCCATATAGCCCAGGACACAATAAAACATGGTGACTGAGCCATCGTTACATTCCAGAACAATTTCTTCTGTCTTTGAGTGCATGTCCACATTTGGGAATGGAGGAGAAGTGCCCACCCAGGTCACACAGATGATGACTTGAATAAGAGAACACACAGAGACAATCAAAGGTGCTAGTCCTTTCCCCATCCAGTTTCTGAAAATGTTTCTGGGTTTAGAGGCCACAAAAGCCAGCACCACAAGAATGGTTTTGGCCAGAACAGAAGAAACAGCCACTGAGAAGATGACACCAAAAGCTGCTTGTCGGAAGAGGCAGGTCACCTTGTTCGGCTGTCCGATGAAAAGCAGTGAACAAAGGTTGCAAAATAGGATTGAAATTAGGAGTACATATGACAGGTTCTGATTGTTGGCTTTGACTATGGGAGTGTCCTGGTACATACGGAAGATACCAAGCACCACAGCTGTGATCAATGAAAAGAAAAGAGCCCCAAAAGTTAAAATGATGCCTAAAGTTTCTTGGAAGGATAGAAAGCTTGTCATTTTAGGAATGCATTGATCTTGTCCCTTGTTTGGATAGTGACCTTCTGGGCAAGTGATACATTTATCCATGTCTGAAAGAGAAACACAACTGCAGGTGAAAGATACCATTTGGCTCAGGAAAATGATATACCCTGGCCCAAGTTCATCAGAGTTATATTTACAGCCTGGAGTGACGTTATGGTTCTTTGGTCAGGGGCTAAAATTACAGAAACAATACATTTTTTTCTTTCAAATGCTTCTACTTTTCTTTAAAATACTTCCCTGATGTGCTCTCATTGCAAAAGTCATGACTATCCAATATCTGTTCGTTTTGATTAGGATAATGATCCAAAGTCTTTCATCAAAGTAGCTTGGCTCAACTCCACCATCCTTTACTAATCTGGTTCCAAATTTAGAAGAGTTCTGGTAATTCATTTTAGAAAAAAATAAATCTCAGTTGACTATTCCTAGCCCTCAACTTATTTTGTGTCAGAAGTAGAGACGGGCACGAACAGCAATACGAACAAAAAAAAGCCATGAACAGCCCAATTTGCTGTTCGAGAAGAAGCTGTTCGTGGGGCCACATTCTAAACGAACAGGTGGTCGTTGCAAGCCTTGTTTGTTGCTGTTCATCAAGCCAGACTGTCTGGCACCTGCAATCAATTCTCTTGGCAATTTAGGCATAGCTTGTCTGAACTCTGTCTGAATTCCTGCTGTTGCCCTGGAAACCCCAATCTGAGCCCAATTTATCTTGATAGGCAGGTCTTCCTTTCAAGTGTGGAGCTCCAAATTTGTTACAAGGGAACAAAGAGCAGGGTGGAGGGGGGCTCCCAGGTCTGGCTTTGGAGAGGGAGAGACAGCTGCTGTTGGCATTTTGATAGAGAGCATTGGAGCTTGAACATTCTTTGTGTGTGGTGGGATAGGGATCTACCCCTTCAAGTTCCAGGGCTGCTGCCAGGCTCTGGGCCAAGCTATTATTTATTATTGGTACCTTTCCTGCTGCCTGCTCAGGTCAGGTTTCTGGGAGTGGTATGGTAGGGATCTTGACTTGGATGATGGCTGGAGGAGAGCTTGCTGGCCCGCACGAACAGCCAAGCATGAACATGTTCTTTATCAGGGCCATGTTCGTGGTTCTTTGTGAGTCCCTGTTCGTGGATGGCAATGAACAACGAACATCATGTGTGTGTTTTTTTTCTGTTCATGCCCATCTCTAGTCAGAAGTGAACAATGTAGTTGGAATAAGACTGGTAGTGACATAATTCTACAGAAACAATTGTGTTTACAAATTGGAGCTATAGGTCAGAAGAACCTCTAACTCCCTTCTGCAAGTATTTTCAGCAAGAAACTGGCTTTTGTGCCTATGGAAGAATTCCTAAAAGCTGCTGGAAGTGACCAGATTAATATCACAGCAAGAAGATAATCAATAAACCATTATGCTTCTCATAATGGTTCTACCAGTTTCAACATATTAGGAATTTCAGCAGCTTCGAAGAACTGCACAGAATGCCATAATGCACATAGATTAATTTAAATTAAACTCATAACAATACAGTCCTAAACACAAGTCATTTTGACACATCTTTATCCTCGTGCAAAATTGCACAAAACTCACAGAACAAGGGTGTCTTCATTATGCAATTCCTGATGTCACCCCATCAGGATTCTGTTTCGTGGCATGATGAGGTCAGAAATCACGCCATGAGGATGCTCTTGTTCTGTGAGTTTTCTGCAATTTTGCGTGAGGGCAAAGGCGTGTGAAAACGACCACACACTCTTCTAAATTCATTGAACTCAATATGCTTAGGAGCATGTAAGTCTGTTTTGGATTGTGCTGTAACTCTCTGACAGTGAAATCCTGAGCAGAGTTACGCCAGTCTAAGCCCATTGAAGTTACTCTGCTTAGGATTTCACTATGAGTTCCTTAGTGGTTCACCATGCCCATGGGCCCCAAGAATGAACGTGCCGACACGCTTCTCTGTTGACTTTTCCTCCTTTCTATTTCCACTCATGCTGTCCTGAATCCGTTTCATCTCAGTATCTGTGGGCAACCAGGTCTGCGTTGTAGTTGAAGAAAATTCAACACATTTGTGTACCCTTCATACCACCACCTCTACTTAGGATTCTATTCATTATTTGGTTATTTTCATACTGAGTAAGGCTACATCTCCTTACCTATCTCATTTGAGAACATCCCTTCTGGGCAAGGAGCACAATCATAACAGCAAAATTTTTCTCCCTCCTTTCTTTCCATGCTGTACCCAGGAAGGCAATTGTCATTACATACAGAAGGAGGAGGCACCTATTCTGGGAGATAAAGGAAGAATTTAGCGACGAGAAAATGTTTGCAGAAACCTTCTAAGGAACCAGCTTCAAGGGGAGAATAATGTTTTTCTTTATCCATGTAGACCATGGATATCAAGGTCCTGGATAAAGGCACTCAGCACCACAACATAAATATTGTAATAAAATAATAAAATAACAGAAGCCTGTTGAAAATCAGCCCCCTGTTGCTTTAAAGATTAAAAACCAAAACAAATTCTGCAGCATACATTTATTTATTTATTTATTTATTTATTTATTTATTTATTTATTTATTTATTTATTTATTTATTTATTTATTTATTTATTGTATGTACATCCCACCTTAAAATACTCCGGTCACTGCAAATACATATATAGCATTCATATTATTGAAAACAGTCCAATAAAACAGGTGTTGTTTCTCCCCTTCCATTTATCAGTAGATAATTTGGGTTTTTTTCTTTTATTTTCTCACCTTCATAAAGTTTCTGTGCCAGTTGATTCTGTACTGATCAAAGGACAACTCTTGACCTAGAGGAGCGTGAGAATCAAACCATCCAACCTTAATTCTGACAAAGGAGTTATTTGGGAAAGTGACCAAGTTTGTAATATCGAATCCAAGGTCTAATTCTCCATGTTGATTAAACACAATTTCTTCTCTAGCACTGTTATTGAATGAGATCGTCTGAAGAATTAAATGGAGCTAGGTTGAAAGAGAACGAAATTATCTTTAAAGTAATACTATACATGCACTGATATTCATAGAAACATCTGGATTAACACATCATCTTAAGAATTCAACTCTTTTTAATTTTTGGTAGAAAGGTAGCCCCAAAACAGTATTCAGAGATTTTATTATCTTTTGAAACAACTTCCTGAAGTGAAAAATCAAGTTGCTTTCCTCACAGCCACATAGAAGATGCAGGTAATGACAGTTTTCAAGCCAGAGGAGGCTCGATTTGACTTGAGACTGTGCTGTAGGAGGGAGAAGGGTCTCCTAGCTCCCTTCCAAACTGTCTTCCAAGCTCCAACAACTCTGGTGAGGAGTTACTTGCATAATTTTGGAGCTCTGTATGCACAAAAATCTCCACTGGGGGATTATGATTTAGAAAGTAGTATGGAGGAAAGCTTGGAACGTCCCTCCCGTGCCAAGATTCCAAAGACCCGACTCATTAAAAATCTCATGCATTCAACCTTTTGTGGAGAATGGAACAATTACATGGAATACCATCATATCATCCCCAAGTCATGACAATAGGTCTTTACTGTTGTTACTCTTAAAAAGTGTTATTGTTCAAAGTGTAGATGACTGGGGAAGGCAATGGCACCCGCCCTCCCCATAACAAAGTCTGCCAAGAAATCGTCATGATGCGATGTCCCCCCATCGGTCAGTAATGACTCGCTGCTTGCACAGGGTTTACCTTACCTTACTGTTAAAAAACATATTACCTGCCAGGGATCCACATCAGAAAGAGAAATCCTGCCTTCATTCTGATTTTCTCTGTGCTTGAATCTAGAAATGTACAAGGTATGCAGTGCATGTGCCAAAGAATAAACTGCATTATAGATACTATAGCTATGGCCGGTCATGCCCATTTCAAACACTGGCCCAGGAAGACTCTCTAGCCTCTCCTCCCCAGTACATAACTTATTGCCCTCTTCCGGATCGTTGGAACTCAGAAGGAATGTGCACTCAAATGCTTGCTCCCAGAAATCTTTGATGAACCCATCAGCCTTTGTCCTTTGAGGGTTTGTCTTCTGAAGAAATGTTTGGAATCCTGGAAGCTCTTTGGAATGAATGTTGAAGGAAAGTGCACCATGGAACATCTGTATATCCCAGTTTCTTTGTATTGTTGTGAATATGAAGTCAATCTGTGCCGTCGTAATCCACACTTTCCCTACAGATATCTTTCCCTTATATGCAACATCAGATAGAAGAATCCATGCTGTTGTCACCCTTAGAAGGACTGCCACCCACATAATGGATAAAACTTCTCCATCTAGAACAAATGCATTGACTTTGATGTCCAGGAAAAATGGAATTTTACTCAATGAGACAGAGAAAAGTTGCTCAAAATCAGAGAAGTCTAAAGTGTCTGTAAGTATTTCTATGAAAGCAGGACAGATTCCATTCTGGGAGAACAATGGCTCCAAATTGCGTGAGAACTGTTCTCCATCATCATCACTCGAAGTCAGGATTCCGACCCATTTCCATTGAAAATAGAAAAGTAGCTGGACAATTCCCTGGTATTGAAAGGCTTGATTGGAGGCCATACGATAAAAGGAAGGAAAATCTGTTCTTTTATCCTCTTCAGGCTCAAATGAACCATAGGAAATCTTAAAACATAGAAAGGAATAAATTCCTGAGAGGAAAACCAGTGCTGTAAGTCACTTCGAGTCTCATTGATTGGGAGAAAAGTGAAATATATATTTAAATACATACATTAAATTAAAACATAATTATTGTATAGGCTTTTCAGACCCCGAACTTACTTCTGTAGAATTTTAAAATGTTGAGTCTTCTAATAGTGCTACCCAAAGCAATATTGCATCCATCTAAACCTTCTGAACCGATTGACTTCAACAAATTTTTATGGTCTAATTTTAAAGATGTAATTCTTCTTTAATTACACCTCAAGTAAACCACTTCCTTGTGCATGTATAAGTTTTACTTATTATCTCACGTAGTAGCTCACAGATCTCCTACAGTAAACCTTAACAAACAAAAGAAACTTGCATGGCTTGTGTCCAATGATTTGATTTACTGATAATGAGAAGCCAGAATAATTCTCACATCAGAAGTCTTCCAAATGCTCCTAAAAGAAAGTGTTTTCACTATATTTTCATATCTGAACCTTTACTATATTAATTTCACTGTATTTTCCATGTCAGGACTTCAGATTGGATTGTACTTAGCAAAAGGCGAACTGCACCTCTTTATTTAGTATATTCTGTCTAAGCCCTGACATGTCCCAGCCTAGGTCAAGAGAAGAATTTTGGATGGAATGGAAGTGTGACGAACCCCTTATCAAATTGATGGATTCAGTAAAGAAGAGAAGGTGCATATTGGTGATGGGCAATCTTTTTCTGGTGGATCTTTTTACATATAAAAACATTTCATTCCAATCCGCATTCCTGCTCGACCTCCCCTCTCTCCTTCCCCAGATTCTTCATTTTAGAACACCCTCCTTATAGTTTATGCATGCTCACAAAACACATTCTGTGTTATTCTCTATTGTTTGGCAGATCAACATGCTCACTTTCCTTTTTTAGGTATAGTGTCCCCTATTTCAGAACCACCCTGCCCCCACCCAATGCTGGAATTGATCTGATATGGAGAACTGCAAATAAAACCATGGCTTCCTACCAGTCACCACACCTGAGGAATCTTGAATTGAATTAAGATTTCTGCCATGCGTGAAGAGATAGCAGAGTTCAGCCCACCAATGACTCCTACTACATCATTTTTTGAGCCACACTTATAATTGGGCAAAGGCTTCTGTGAGTTGAATAGGAGATTGAGGGTTGTATGGTAAGCCATTCTTACATCATAAAAACTGTCATAAATGTGGAAGCCGAGTGTGACATTGGGCAGGATCTTGTGGTTTTCATTGAGCTCATTGACGGCAAATACCAAGGCCAGGATGTGCTGGTAAAACTTGGTCATCACACTGCAAAGAAAGTATCCAGGTGAAGTTTCTTCATTGAAATCTAGAATGTGTCAAATCACACGCCCATCTTTCTCTCTCTTTCTCTCTGTCACTGACTGTTACACACACACGCTCTCACACACACATCACTATTCTTTTATTTTTATTTTTCTCCTTTCTTTTTTGGTGGTAGCCTAAATCTACCATATGTACACTAACTCAGTTTTTAATTAAATTTCTATTGTCTTTTTCTTTTTAAATAATTTTTTTTAAAAAAGGATTAGTACCCATTTATTCAACAATATATTTTTAAAATATTCATTTTTGAATCAATGAAAAAATAAGTAAAATAAAACCAAAAACACTTTATGATATGAAATATTTCCTTACATTAGATCATTCCACGGCTCCTGAGACGGGTGTGTTTTGAAGGAAATCATCGGAAACAAGACTGCAATATGAGTTGCAATCCCACCAATAACAATGTCACCTGGCTTGTACCATTGATATACATTGTGAAAAGTTTCACTTTTGCTGCACATCATAGTATCTGGCTTGCACATCATGTGTGGAAGAGGCAGCAGCAACAACAGCAACATCCCAGCCGTCATTATGCTGATAGCAAAGATGCCCTTCACTCAAGGATTCTGCTGAGGAGCAGGCACACAATGGCTTGTTTTAGCAATCTGTCTGAGACGGGTAGAAGACTAATACTGCATTCTCCAAGGAAGCATGTCTGCTTTATCTTGTTTCCTCAGAAACAGGCTTGAAATGAAAGCCTGTTTCTGGTTTGAAATAATGCCAACTGACAGAGTCCTGCCTGTCTCAAATACCTAAATCGAGGAGGCAGTTATATTATTTTTTCATATGGCATCATTGATTTTTCCTGGTGTTTTCTGAAAAGCCACCTGACCTTTGGAGCCAATTACCATGATTTTGATAATGGCAGGGTCGGTAATTACTTCTGAAAAGTTTTTCAACTCCTTGTATCATCATTGGCAGGAAAGGTACTGGGGCAAACATGTTGACGAGATATTCTCACTATTAGGTAGAATGCAAAGCCACCAAGCAGAGTTTGTTTGTGACTTGGGAAAGGAAGTTGACAGATAGACTCTCTTTGTCTTCAATCAGGATAGCATAGAGTAGAAAAAACATTCTAAACTAGCTAGGCAAGGTGAGATATGGCCCCTTATTCTCCCACTACCAAGTCCAAATTATACAAAGAGGAAAAAAGATGGTGTGTATGCTAAGCTTCATGCTTGGACAAAGCGTGTATACATTTTTTTTTTAGTACCTTTTTATAATTTGAATACTGGAAGTCTGACTTAAGCTTTGCAGTAGGCAGGAGAATATTCCACCCACTTTTCTCCCTTTCAATGTGCACTAGAGACAGGCACAAACTGAAATACAAACCAAAGTTTGTCACAAACCGAGCCAGTCCACGGTTCACGAACCGGTGGTTTGTTAGAGCCCATTTCTGACGAACTGCCATGAACTTTAGGCCGGTTCATTTGGTTCATTTTTCGGTTCGTCTCCAGAGATATCCAATCAATCACTTTACTAGGCAACGGGGAGATGGGATTTCTGCTGACCTTCTGCTGACCCTGAAGTGACATTTTGCTGACCCAGAAGTAACGTTTTCATGAACCAGTTCGCAAAGCGGGGCAAGTTTGTGAAAGTTCATTGTTTGTTTTTCGTGAAATGCGACAAACCATGAACTGCATGTTTTGCCCCCCCCCCCGTTTGTGCCCATCTCTAGTGTACACAAATGATATTTGCAAGGTGGAATGAAATGCTAAAATAAGGGGAAATAAAACTGTGGGGTTTAATAGTGAACAACCAATGGACAAAAAGGGGAATTCAGTTTTGGAGGGAGAACAGATGGGGGCCTTGTAAGTAGGTAGGGAGCCTAGTAGGAAGAGCAATGTTTGACTTCAGAGAGGCTGAGTTTGGATTTGTTAGTTGTACTGTCAGTAAGTCTCAAAATCTGCAAGAATAAACATTGTAACATTTAAGCATAACAACGTCGCAGCACTAGTGACTGCATCAGCTATCAGAATAGAGAGGGAAGGCATTACAAGTCATGTTTGCCATCTGAATGAACTTAAATTTCTATATGTGACTTCTCTGTTATCCTCAACATATATAATCCACTAAACACATTGTAGAATCCAGAGAAAAGAGTTCTGGATTTGTAGCTGATGTGTTCAAGATTAAGGAATCTCGAACGTGTCAAAGAAGACAGACTAATAAAAGAAACCAATGTTACCTCAGACTCCTAAAGTTGACACTGGACCAGGTATAGTAAAAGCAAAAGAGGGTTTGGGCACTGACGTGGTTCACAACTCGAGGAACTTGTTCTTGGTAAAGTGATATAAAATAAGATAATAAGAGAAAAGCCTAGATCATGGTTTATTTATTTATTTACATGATTTATATCTCAGCTTTCTACCCTTTAATGGCCACCAAGGCCATTAACAAATTAAAGCAAAGATTAAATTAAATTTTTTTCTTTAAAACCAGCGCACACAACATGACACTCATGTTTATTTATTTTATTTATTTATTATTTATTTATTTCAAATTTGTATTTCACCCTCCACATGATCAGGCTCAGGGTGGATAAAAACATATTAAAAATACAATTAAAATACAATTAAAAATTCATGTTCATTAAAAACAGCACATTTAAAACAAGATGGTGGAAAGCCTTCACAGGGAGGGTTTTATACACCCTTTTTTCCAAGCCAGCAGAGGCCCAGCCTCAGCCCTATGCCTGGCAGAACAACTCTTTCTTGCAGACCTAGTGAAAGGATAGTAAGTCCTGCTGGGCCCTGATTTCAGCAGACAGAGCATTCTACCAAGTGGGAGCCAGGACCGAAAAGGCCCTGGCTCTAGTCGAGTCTAGGCAGGCCTCCTTGGGGCCAGGGACAACCAGCATCTGTTTGTCCCCTGATCGGAGTGTCCTCTGGGGAATATATGGGGAGAGACGGTCCCCTTTTACAAAAGAAAAGGTAAGGGGAGGGGCACAGGTTGAACCTTTCATTCCTTGTGTGCACATGGGTGTATGTGAATCTCCACAGGAGCTAGAGAAACAGACAGTTAATCATGAGATGGGATAGCCAGCTAGGAGCCTTTTTACTGGACCATCTTAAAAAAGAAAGTACAAGCTGTTTTTCTTTTTCAGTAGACTCAGTTCCAGTACAAAATACAATGAAAGCCATATTGACTATATAGTCAAAGACAAATTTAAAATGGATGTTTATTGTTTGTTATAAGTATAGTATTATCTTACTTCTCTAACAACTTACTACATTCTAGGCTGTTCCATTGTTTCACAGAGATACAGCCTGAACACATTACCTTAGCTCAGAATACAAACATCAACAATTGATCTCTCAATCCAAAAGAAAGATGAAGGTGCCACAACTGGATTGAACGGTGGGTTTATTAACATTCAAGAAGCTGAATTGCAACTGGTCAATCTCTACCACCCCACTTAGTGCAAGCACCATAAGTGGCTACCCAAGAAATTCACCAGGATCTGAGCAGTCCAACCCTGGATCAAAAGGCCCAAACAATACCCAAGCGACTCTTTACTTATCTTTGCCCGCTTACCTATGCCATGCTGAGATGTGCAACCCATCAAGTCCGCTCCCTTAAACTGCTCAGCATAATGGTTCAGATACTTGGACTGGACAGCCTAAAATGTTATGTTTGTTTGCGTCTCCCTATCTGAGGATACTCAGGGTTCTGGAAGATCTCTTCCTCTGCCAGAAGATTGCTAATATTGATTAATGTATTCCATTGTTCTCTTTACTCACCAAAGTGAGACGAGACAGATACTCTTCGCGAACTGGCTCAAGTTCGGCAAAGTTTGTAGTTCGTGTTCCGTGAAACTGAATGAACCATGAATCATGAGGTTCATTTTTTTCCTGGTTCATGCCCATGTCTGCTCAAGAGTTTGCAGTATGTGAGGAATGGTGATGGAAAGGGTTTTATCTATATCAGCAGGGATGAAATTTTTTGGTACTCTGAGAGATCCATATTTTATGACATCATTAGAGAATCAGCATGATGTCATGATTAGAGTGTTGGAATGAAATCTGGGGGACCTGGGTTTGAATCGCCATTCTGGCATGAAGGCTTGCGGGGTGACTCTGGGTCAGTCACATCATCAGCCAAATCTACTTCACAGGGCTGTTGTAAGGATGAAACGGAGGAGAGGAGAAAGGTGATGTAGGTCGCTTGGGTTTCCATTGAGGAGAAAGCCGGGGTATAAATGAAATAAATAAATAGATTTAAATATACAACACAGATTCAAGAATGTCTGCAGCTACCCTGTGTAACACAGTATTTATTAGACTGATGAAGCCATCGAGCCACCCCCTCCAGTTGTAAACTGGAGAAAAATAGATAAAAGATATCAGATCCTCTGGATTTCTCTCCCAGTTCTTAATATAACCAAGATAAGGGAAGGGGGGAAGCAGAGTACTTGAGGAATATTTCACACATGCTGATGTGATTAACTCATGGAGGTATACCTGAGAAACAGTCCCAACTTTTACTGAATACCAGAAGGAAGGAAATCAGATAATCGGGATTCCTAATCACTTCCTGTTTGCAAGGCTCATGAGCCTTTCAGACAACAGAATAACGGATAGACCTCTCCCCGTCACTAGATCCCCATGGAATGAATGGGTTTCCTCACTCCTCCACTTGAAGCCAACTGGGTGACCTTGGACTAGTCACAGTTCTCTGGAGCTCTCTCAGCCCCACCCACCTCACAGGGTGTTTGTTGTGGAGATAATAATGACATACTGTCAGTCTATGGAGAACAGGATACATTGGAGCGGACTCCCCCCCTTGCAGCAAGACATCCAAGCTCTCTTGAGTCAAGGTTTTTAATGAGAAATCATAACTACAGCGTATATATGTCCATAGGTTGCACAGAAGCAATTAAAAGCATCTGGCTGTACACAGGGCTCTTGTTGAGAATGACGTATGGAATGCTTGCTACAAAGTTTCAGTCCCTCTCTGTAAGCCCCCCACCGTCATTGCCCAACCAGCTGGGCATAGTCAGTGGGAGAGTAGGAAGGAGCTGTCCCAAGGCTGCTGTGGTGAGCCATCTTAGATAAGAGTGCAGTCTTCCCAGGAGCTGGACAGTTTATGTGAAAACTAGACACACACACACAAGATGATTGCAAAACTCACAAAGATGGAGGGACTGTGGGCAACAGACCTGACACATACATTGTAAACCACTGTGAGTGAGCATTAAGTTGTCCTGAAGGGTGGTATAAAACTTGAATGTTGTTGTTATGACGATGACGGCGACGACGATGATAGTTGTCTATTTCCCTAACAGTGTCTTGGGTAGTCCAATAGTTGCAACAACTGTTTGTGAGGCTCCAGGCATTGTTCTTCATGTAAACCTCCTTCCTTGCATTCTTGGGTGAAATCAAGTTGGGTCTTATCTATCATGCTAAAGGAAATGCTCACCAAGATTAGAGGACAAGGGATTCCCATCTCTCTGGAGGGAAGCGATGGCTGCCTCCAGGAGGTGAAAGTATGATGCCTTGATTCAGAATAAGGACTTTTTTCTTATGGAGAGATGGGGTTGGACAAGCATACCGATCTAAAGAAACACAGTATTCAAAGTGATGGGCAGGAGACTCTCCCCACAGAGACATGGAATCCACCCTGACTCATTCCATAAATACTTGAGAAGAGACCCCCAAAAAACCCCAGTCGGACAAATAGATTATTAAATACTTTAATTTTTATTACATTTTCGTCGCTGTTTATTGTTCAGATCAGGCCTCATAATAATTATTTAGCATTTTGGCAAAAAGATGCACCCCAGTAATGCAACACTGGAAGCTAAGATGGAGAAAATCTCCACGGCCACCATTTCTTTTCCTCTTGTGCTTAGGTAGGTTGGGACAAAAGAGAGCCAAACACTGCAAAAGACGAACATGCTGAAGGTGATGAACTTGGCTTCGTTGAAACTATCCGGTAACTTTCTGGCTAGGAAAGCCACAGTGAAACCGACAAAGGCCAAAAGGCCCATATAGCCCAGGACACAATAAAACATGGTGACTGAGCCATCGTTACATTTCAGTACAATTTCTTGTGTCTTTGAGTGCATGTCCACATCTGGGAATGGAGGAGAAGTGCCCACCCAGGTCACACAGATGATGACTTGAATAAGAGAACACACAGAGACAATCAAAGGTGCCAGTCCTTTCCCCATCCAGTTTCTGAAAATGTTTCCGGGTTTAGAGGCCACAAAAGCCAGCACCACAAGAATGGTTTTGGCCAGAACAGAAGAAACAGCCACTGAGAAGATGACGCCAAAAGCTGCTTGTCGGAAGAGGCAGGTCACCTTGTTCGGCTGCCCGATGAATAGCAGCGAACAAAGGTTGCAAAGTAGGATTGAAATCAGGAGTACATATGACAGGTTCTGATTGTTGGCTTTGACTATGGGAGTGTCCTGGTACATATGGAAGATACCAAGCACCACAGCTGTGATCAATGAAAAGAAAAGAGCCCAAAAAGTTAAAATGATGCCTAAAGTTTCTTGGAAGGATAGAAAGCTTGTCATTTTAGGAATGCATTGATCTTGTCCCTTGTTTGGATAGTGACCTTCTGGGCAAGTGATACATTTATCCATGTCTGAAAGAGAAACACAACTGCATTTGAAAGATACCATTTGGCTCAGGAAAATGATATACCCTGGCCCAAGTTCACCAGAGTTATATTTACAGCCTGGAGTGACATTCTGGTTCTTTGGTCAGGGACTACAATTACAGAAACAATACATTTTTTTCTTTCAAATGCTTCTACTTTTCTTTAAAACCCTGATGTGCTCTCATTTCGAAAGTCATGACTATCCAATATTTGTTCATTTTGATTAGGCTAACGATCCGAAGTCTTTCATCAAAGTAGCTTAGCTCAACTCTACCACCCTTTATTAATCTTGTCCCAAATTTAGAATGAGTTCCGGTAATTCATTTAAAAAAAACCACCCTTTGTCAGTAGACTTTTACTCGCCCTCAGCTTAGCTTTGTGTCAGAAGTGAAACATGCAGTTGGAATAAGACTGGTAGGGACATTACTCTACAGAAACTAGAGTGTTTACAAGTTGGAGCTATAGGTCAGAAGAGCCTCTAACTCCCTTCTGCAAGTATTTTCAGGAAGAAATTGGCTATTTTGCCTATGGAAGAATTCCCAAAATTAATATCACAGCAAGAAGATAACCAATAAATACCTTGCTTCTCATAATGACTCTACCAGGGTTTCAGCATATTAGAAATTCCAGCAGTCTGGAAGAACTGCACAGAATGCCAAAATGCACAGAGATTAATTGAAATTAAACTCTTAACAATGCAGTTCTAAACTCAATTCATTTTCACACGTCCTTATCCTCATACAAAATCACGTAAAACTCATGGAACGAGGGTGTCTTCATGATGCGATTTCTGACGGCACCCCATCATGATTCTGTTTCGTGGTGCGATGATGCCTGAAATCACGCCATGTAGATGCCTTCATTCTGTGAGTTTTGCACAAATTTGCGCAAGTGTAAAGAAATGTGAAAACTAGGGATGTGCGTTTCGGCATTCAGAATGCCGAAAGAATGCCGAAACAAAAGTGTTTCGGCTTCTTTCGGGGAATGCCGAAACGTTTCGGGGAATGCCGAAACGTTTCGGGTAGCCGAAAGAAAAAAGCCGAAACGTTTCGGGATTCTTTCGGCTTTCTTTCGGCTTTTCTATGGGAAAATGCCTCCGTCTTCCAGGACGCCTGGAGGAGGCATTTTCCCACCAAATAAGCCCAAAATTGGTGGGGACCTTCCTCTAACCCTTCTCTAACAACCACCCAAGTTTCAGACAGATTGGACTTTGGGGGGCCATGTTATGGCCCCCCAAAGCAGGTCCCCCCATCCTCCCATAAGAAAGCGAAGGAGCAGCATATTGTTAGCATGCTGCTGCTGACCTTTCTTCATTATTTCCTATGGGGAAAAATGAAGAGGCAGGCTTCCTTTGCCAGGGGTGGCATTTTGCATGCAAAATGCCCCCCAGCCCTCAGGGGCCCTTCTCCCACCCCTCCTCCCACCCCCCACCAAGGCTCAGCCTGCTCCCACTTGGGGGGGCCATTTCATGGCCTCCCCAAGTAGGTGCTCTAATCTCTACCACTGACAGCTGGGGGAGGCTTGTGTTGCCAGGGGTGGCATTTTGCATGCAAAATGCCCCCCAACCCTCTGGGGCCCTTCTCCCACCCCTCCTCCCACCCCCCACCAAGGCTCAGCCTGCTCCCACTTGGGGGGGCATTTCATGGCCTCCCCAAGTAGGTGCTCTGCTCTCATCTCTACCACTGACAGCTGGGGGAGGCTTGTGTTGCCAGGGGTGGCATTTTGCATGCAAAATGCCCCCCAGCCCTCTGGGGCCCTTCTCCCACCCTTCCTCCCACCCCCCACCAAGGCTCAGACTGCTCCCACTTGGGGGGGGGCATTTCATGGCATCCCCAAGTAGGTCCTCTCAGCCCCTAAAGTCCACCCCTTACAGCCCCACACAAACCCAATTCCCCCCCAGCTGCCACACACAGACCCAAATCCCCACATTAGCCCCTCACAGACCCAAATCCACTCCCACCTGCCCCACACCCATAACCCCAGGAACAGGCTGGCAAAGGCCAGCCCTCTCCCTTTGTTCCCTATGCTGGGAACTTCTAAACTCTCTTTCCCTAGGCAATTCTGCACAGCCCAGGGGTGCCACAATGGTGGGCACACTTCTGAGTGCCAGCTGGTCCCTGTGAAAGAGCACCTGAACCACAGACACCCTCCCTCAAATTCCCCCACCACCTACAGAGATGGCTGGCCAGCCAGCCCCATTGTTCCCTATGATGGGAACCAACTGCACAACAAAGAATAAAACAAGAACAACACAAAATAAAGTTTTAAATTTTTTTTCTCCCTTCCAAAGTACAAGTAGGCAAAGCATTATGACACATTACACCAGCAGTCCCCCACACAGAAAAATAACACAACTCACTTAACATCAGAGAATCACAAAGCATGATACCTGTCAAAACCACTTTATTTCTTGAACAGCTTTAGGTTACACAGCAGGGGGGAACACCAAAGGGCATGGCAGCACTATCTTACACAAAAATAACACAACTCACTTAACATCAGAGAATCACAAAGCATGATTCCTGTCAAAAACACTTTATTTCTTGAACAGCTTTAGGTTACACAGCAGGGGGGAACACCAAAGGGCATGGCAGCACTATCTTACACAAAAATAACACAACTCACTTAACATCAGAGAATCACAAAAACACAATTCCTGTCAAAAACACTTTATTTCTTGAACAGCTTTAGGTTATACAGCAGGGGGGAACACCAAAGGGCATGGCAGCACTATCTTACACAAAAATAACACAACTCACTTAACATCAGAGAATCACAAAAGCCCAATTCCTGTCAAAAACACTTTATTTCTTGAACAGCTTTAGGCTACACAGCAGGGGGGGGGACACCAAAGGGCATGGAAGCAGTATCTTACACAAAAATAACACAACTCGCTTCACATTAAAGAATCACCCCAAAAAATAGCTGTCAAAAGCACTTTATTTCTGTAACTGCTTTAGGTTACACAGTAGGAAGGCACCGCAGAGCAGGAAAGCAGTGTACTACGCAAAAATAACACAACTCACTTCACATCAGAGAATCACACAAACACAATTGCTGTCAAAAACGGTGAAGTGGGTTGTATTATTTTTTGTAGTACATTGCTATCATGCCCTGTTGTGCCCTCCTACTGTGTAACCTAAAGCTGTTCAAGAAATAAAGTGTTTTTGCCAGGAATTGTGTTTTTGTGATTCTCTGATGTTAAGTGAGTTGTGTTATTTTTGTGTAAGATAGTGCTGCCATGCCCTTTGGTGTTCCCCCCTGCTGTGTAACCTAAAGCTGTTCAAGAAATAAAGTGTTTTTGACAGGAATCGTGTTTTGTGATTCTCTGATGTTAAGTGAGTTGTGTTATTTTTGTGTAAGATAGTGCTGCCATGCCCTTTGGTGTTCCCCCCTGCTGTGTAACCTAAAGCTGTTCAAGAAATAAAGTGTTTTTGACAGGAATCATGCTTTGTGATTCTCTGATGTTAAGTGAGTTTTGTTTTAATTTTTCTGTGTGGGGGACTGCTGGTGTAATGTGTCATAATGCTTTGCCTACTTGTACTTTGGAAGGGAGAAAATAATTTTTTTTAAACTTTATTTTGTGTTGTTCTTGTTTTATTCTTTGTTGTGCAGTTGGTTCCCATCATAGGGAACAATGGGGCTGGCTGGCCAGCCATCTCTGTAGGTGGTGGGGGAATTTGAGGGAGGGTGTCTGTGGTTCAGGTGCTCTTTCACAGGGACCAGCTGGCACTCAGAAGTGTGCCCACCATTGTGGCACCCCTGGGCTGTGCAGAATTGCCCAGGGAAAGAGAGTTTAGAAGTTCCCAGCATAGGGAACAAAGGGAGAGGGCTGGCCTTTGCCAGCCTGTTCCTGGGGTTATGGGTGTAGGGCAGGTGGGGGTGGATTTGGGTCTGTGAGGGGCTAATGTGGGGATTTGGGTCTGTGTGTGGCAGCTGGGGGGGAATTGGGTTTGTGTGGGGCTGTAAGGGGTGGACTTTAGGGGCTGAGAGGACCTACTTGGGGATGCCATGAAATGGCCCCCCCCAAGTGGGAGCAGTCTGAGCCTTGGTGGGGGGTGGGAGGAAGGGTGGGAGAAGGGCCCCAGAGGGCTGGGGGGCATTTTGCATGCAAAATGCCACCCCTGGCAACACAAGCCTCCCCCAGCTGTCAGTGGTAGAGATTAGAGCACCTACTTGGGGAGGCCATGAAATGCCCCCCCAAGTGGGAGCAGGCTGAGCCTTGGTGGGGGGTGGGAGGAGGGATGGGAGAAGGGCCCCAGAGGGTTGGGGGGCATTTTGCATGCAAAATGCCACCCCTGGCAACACAAGCCTCCCCCAGCTGTCAGTGGTAGAGATTAGAGCACCTACTTGGGGAGGCCATGAAATGGCCCCCCCAAGTGGGAGCAGGCTGAGCCTTGGTGGGGGGTGGGAGGAGGGGTGGGAGAAGGGCCCCTGAGGGTAAGGGGGCATTTTGCATGCAAAATGCCACCCCTGGCAAAGGAAGCCTGCCTCTTCATTTTTCCCCATAGGAAATAATGAAGAAAGATGAGCAGCAGCATGCTAACAATATGCTGCTCCTTCGCTTTCTTATGGGAGGATGGGGGGACCTGCTTTGGGGGGCCATAACATGCCCCCCCAAAGTCCAATCTGTCTGAAACTTGGGTGGTTGTTAGAGAAGGGTTAGAGGAAGGTCCCCACCAATTTTGGGCTTATTTGGTGGGAAAATGCCTCCTCCAGGCGTCCTGGAAGACGGAGGCATTTTCCCATAGAAAAAAGCCGAAAGAATGCCGAAAGAATGCCGAAAGAATCCCGAAAGTCGAAAGCCGAAAGAGATTCTTGTTTCGGCTTTCGGCTTTAACGATAGAGAATCTTCTTTCGGCTTTCTACTTTCGGCTATAGCCGAAAATTTTTGGCTTGCACACCCCTAGTGAAAACGATTACACACACTTCCCCTCATGTGCCCCAGAGAATGCTTCATTCAACTGGAAATCATCTACTGGTGGTGCCTGGCCCTAGGGAGGCTTGTCTGGCCTCTACCAGGGCCAGTGCCTTCTCAGTCATGGCCCCAACTTGGTGGAACTCTCTGTCTGATGACGCTCAGGCCTGCCAGAATCTTGTATCATTTAGGTGGGCCTGTATGACAGAGATGTTCCGCCAGGCATATTGGGGAGGCTGATTTTAGTCAATCATTGCTAAGCCTTCCACCGGTCTCCCTCTATGAGGGATTTTGGAGAGTCCATTGCTGGCAGCCCCGTAAAGGGATACAGTATTCTATCTGTCCTCTACTACACCCCTTTTTGTATGCTGACAGGCAGGAGTGCAGGATTGCCCCGTCTTGGGATGGTTTTCTTGATTGTTGTTTTTATGCTGTGATTATTGGTCTTATGTTGTATTTTAATCAATGTTGTGCCTCACCCTGAGCCCGCTTGCCAGGAGGGCAATATAATAAACAAACAAACAAACAAACAAACAAACAAATAAATTCATTGAAGTCAATATGCTGAGAAGCATGTAAGTCTGTTTTGGATTGTGCTGTAAATCTCTGACAGTAAAATCCTAAGCAGAGTTACGCCAGTCTAAGCCCATTGAAGTTACTCTGCTTAGGATTTCATTATGAGTTCCTTAGTGGTTCACCATGCCCATGGGCCCCAAGAATGAACGTGCCGACACGCTTCTCTGTTGACTTTTCCTCCTTTCTTTTTCCACTCATGCTATCGTGAATCTGTTTCATCTCAGTATCTGTGGGCAACCAGGTCTGCGTTGTAGTTGAAGAAAATTCAACACATTTGTGTACCCTTCATACCACCACCTCTACTTTCCTTAGACTTTTTTTTCATTATTTGGTTATTTTCATACCGAGTAAGGCTACATCTCCTACCTATCTCATTTGAGAACATCCCTTCTGGGCAAGGAGCACAATCATAACAGCAAAATTTTTCTCCCTCCTTTCTTTCCATGCTGTACCCAGGAAGGCAATTGTCATTACATACAGAAGGAGGAGGCACCTATTCTGGGAGATAAAGGAAGAATTTAGCAATGAGAAAATGTTTGCAGAAACCTTCTAAGGAACCAGCTTCAAGGGGAGAATAATGTTTTTCTTTATCCATGTAGACCATGGATATCAAGGTCCTGGATAAAGGCACTCAGCACCACAACATAAATATTGTAATAAAATAACAGAAGCCTGTAGAAAATCAGCCCCCTGTTGCTTTAAAGATTAAAAACCAAAACAAATTCCGCAGCATTTATTTATTTATTTATTTATTTATTTATTTATTTATTTATTTATTTATTTATTTATTTATTTATTTATTTATTTATTTATTTATTTATTATACGTACATCCCACCTTAAAATATTCCGGCCACTGCAAATACATATATAGCATTCATATTATTGAAAACAGTCCAATAAAACAGGTGTTGTTTCTCCCCTTCCATTTCTCGCAGAACAGCTGGCAGATTAAAGAAATCACATCCTCTCTTCCATTCCAGAATCCTGTGCTCTCACATTTCAGTAGATAATTTGGGTTTTTTTCTTTTATTTTCTCACCTTCATAAAGTTTCTGTGCCAGTTGATTCTGTACTGATCAAAGGACAACTCTTGACGTAAAGGAGCATGAGAATCAAACCATCCAACCTTAATTCTGACAAAGGAGTTATTTGGGAAAGTGACCAAGTTTGTAATATCGAATCCAAGGTCTAATTCTCCATGTTGATTAAACACAATTTCTTCTCTAGCACTGTTATTGAATGAGATCGTCTGAAGAATTAAATGGAGCTAGGTTGAAAGAGAACGAAATTATCTTTAAAGTAATACTATACATGCACTGATATTCATAGAAACATCTGGATTAACACATCATTTTAAGAATTCAACTCTTTTTAATTTTTGGTAGAAAGGTAGCCCCAAAACAGTATTCAGAGATTTTATTATCTTTTGAAACAACTTCCTGAAGTGAAAAATCAAGTTGCTTTCCTCACAGCCACATAGAAGATGCAGGTAATGACAGTTTTCAAGCCAGAGGAGGCTCGATTTGACTTGAGACTGTGCTGTAGGAGGGAGAAGGGTCTCCTAGCTCCCTTCCAAACTGTCTTCCAAGCTCCAACAACCCTGGTGAGGAGTTACTTGCATAATTTTGGAGCTCTGTATGCACAGAATACTCCACCAGGGTGGTTATGATTTGGAAAGTAGTATGGAGGAAAGCTTGGAACGTCCCTCCCGTGCCAAGATTCCAAAGACCCGACTCATTAAAAATCTCATGCATTCAACCTTTTGTGGAGAATGGAACAATTACATGGAATACCATCATATCATCCCCAAGTCATGACAATAGGTCTTTACTGTTGTTACTCTTAAAAAGTGTTATTGGTCAAAGTGCAGATGACTGGGGAAGGCAATGGCACCCGCCCTCCCCATAAAAAAGTCTGCCAAGAAATCGTCATGATGCGATGTCCCCCCATCGGTCAGTAATGACTCGCTGCTTGCACAGGGTTTACCTTACCTTACTGTTAAAAAACATATTACCTGCCAGGGATCCACATCAGAGGGAGAAATCCTACCTTCATTCTGAATTTCTCTGTGCTTGAATCTAGAAATCTACAAGGTATGCAGTGCATGTGCCAAAGAATAAACTGCATTATAGATACTATAGCTATGGCCGGTCATGCCCATTTCAAACACTGGCCCAGGAAGACTCTCTAGCCTCTCCTCCCCAGTACATAACTTATTGCCCTCTTCAGGATCGTTGGAACTCAGAAGGAATGTGCACTCAAATGCTTGCTCCCAGAAATCTTTGATGAACCCATCAGCCTTTGTCCTTTGAGGGTTTGTCTTCTGAAGAAATGTTTGGAATCCTGGAAGCTCTTTGGAGTGAATGTTGAAGGAAAGTGCACCGTGGAACATTTGTATATCCCAGTTTCTTTGTATTGTTGTGAATATGAAGTCAATCTGTGCCGTCGTAATCCACACTTTCCCTACAGATATCTTCCCCTTATACGCAACATCAGATAGAAGAATCCATGCTGTTGTCACCCTTAGAAGGACTGCCACCCACATAACGGATAAAACTTCTCCATCTAGAACAAATGCATTGACTTTGATGTCCAGGAAAAATGCGATTTTACTCAATGTGACAGAGAAAAGTTGCTCAAAATCAGAGAAGTCTAAAGTGTCTGTAAGTATTTCTATGAAAGCAGGACAGATTCCATTCTGGGAAAGCAGCGGCTCCAAATTGCGCGAGAACTGTTCTCCATCATCACCACTCGAAGTCAGGATTCCAACCCATTTCCATTGAAAATGGAGAAGTAGCTGGACAATTCCCTGGTATTGAAGGGCTTGATTGGAGGCCATACGATAAAAGGAAGGAAAATCTGTTCTTTTATCCTCTTCAGTCTCAAAAGAACCATAGGAAAGCTTAAAACATAAAAAGGAATAAATTCCTGAGAGGAAATCCAATGGTGTAAGTCACTTCGCGTCTCATTGACTGGGAGAAAAGTGAAATATGTATTTAAATACATACATTAAATTAAAACATAATTATTGTATAAGCTTTTCAGACACCAAGCTTACTTCTATAGAATTTTAAAAAGTTGAGTTTTCTAATAGTGCTACCCAAAGCAAAATTGCATCCATATAAACCATCTGAACTGATTGACTTCAACAAATTTTTATGGTCTAATTTTAAAGATGTAATTCTTCTTTAATTACACCTCAAGTAAACCACTTCCTTGTGCATGTATAAGTTTTACTTATTATCTCACATAGTAGCTCACAGATCTCCTATAGTAAACCTTTACAAACAAAAGAAATTGCATGGCTTGTGTCCAATGATTTCATTTACTGATAATGAGAAGCCAGAATAATTCTAACATCAGAAGGCTTGCAAATGCTCCTGAAAGGTAGATGTATTTTCTTGTACTGAACTTTTACTATATTTTCATATCTGAACCTTTACTATATTAATTTCACTGTATTTTCCATATCAGGACTTCAGATTGGATTGTACTTAGCAAAAGGCGAACTGCACCTCTTTATTTACTATATTCTGTCTAAGCCATGACACGTCCCAGCCTAGGTCAAGAGAAGAATCATGGATGGAATGGAAGTGTGACGAATGCCTTGGCAAATTGATGGATTTGGTAAAGAATTGAAGGTGCATATTGGTGATGGGCAATCTTTTTCTGGTGGATCTTTTTACATATAAAAATATTTCATTCCAATCCGCATTCCTGCTCGACCTCCCCTCTCTCCTTCCCCAGATTCTTCATTTTAGAACACCCTCCTTATAGTTTATGCATGCTCACAAAACACATTCTGCATTATTCTCTGTTGCTTTGCAGATCAACATACTCATTTTCCTTTTTTAAGTATAGTGTCCCCTATTTCAGAATCACCTTGCTCCCACCCAATGCTGGAATTGATCTGATATGGAGAACTGCAAAT